>NW_016107384.1:4694202-4776681 GCF_001604975.1 Cebus imitator
TTTCTGTATCAGCTGAATTCTTAAATTGATATTTTTTTTTTTTTTTTTTTTTTTTTTGAGTCAGAGTCTTGCTCTGTCGCCCAGGCTGTAGTGCAGTAGTGCAATCTCAGCTTACTGCAACCTCTGCCTTCCATTTTCAAGCAATTCTTCTACCTCAGCCTCCCCAGTAGCTGGGATTACAGGTGCCCACCACCATGCCTGGCTAATTTTTGTATTTTTTAGTAGAGATGGGGTTTCACCATGTTGGGCAGGCTGGTCTCAAACTCCTGACCTCGTGATCTGCCAGCCTTGGCCTCCCAAAGTGCTGGGATTACAGATGTGAGCCACCATGCCCGGCCCAAGACTTTAAGTGTTCTGCTTCCTAGCTTTATAATTGCGTTAAATGTCCACACCTAATAATTGATATATTATTCATATTAAAATTTTTGTGTCACTGAAATTGTCTTTATTTGATATTGAAAACAACCAATGCAGTCTATCATTCCAGAATACAATAAAATGATCATGTTCATTATAAGCAGAAACAAAACAATACCCACCTCTTCTTAATGGGAGCATAAAATCCTCTTCAAATTTGATATGCACTTTTCTAAGTTACATGAAGATTGCCATTGTAAACAGCCAAGCTTCTTATAAGCTTTATTTCCCCTTGGGGAATTTCACTTTCTTGTTCTTCTTTCTTTCCTCAACAATAATCCCAATCATTTCTAAATCAACAATGGAGTGCCCAGTTCATAGTAGGCATTTGATTTGTGTTTGATGAAATTTATCTTTGGGGAAAAATTTTGATCCTTCAAAAAAGAAAGGTTTTAAAATGCAGACATGGGTTTCAGCAATTCACAACAAAAAGTCAAGGCTAACAGCCAGGGTGTGGAAGGTAGTTACGTGTTTTATCAGTAATAACTAACATGCCTTTAGTCTCGTATTATTGTGCTTTAATGTTTAGAATAATAAACTTCTACATAAACACATATAAGTTCCTTGATCTCCCCCATGACAGTTTTCTGAATCAAAGAAAATTAACAGTAAAATCGGGCTGTTTCCAGAGATGAAATAGTTCAAAAGATGAAGCCACTTCTTTCTTCTTCTTCTTTTTTTTTTTTTTTTTTTTTTTTTTTTTTTTTTTTTTTTTTTTTTTTTTTTTTTTTTTTTTTTTTTTTCACTAAAGTGCATATCTGGACTTAGGTTTAGAATTGCATGTCTGGAAAAACTATTCATAATCTGCTTTTCTCCCTTTTTCTTTTATTTTTGCCTGTATTTATTTTGGCCAGCTGGCGAGACAGATCTTTTTCAGGGCTCAGCCTTCCAGTCTGAGTGCGATTCTCCAAAACCAATCTTTGGATTAAATTCCTGTCTTATTCGCTCTGGTGTCTGAGCAGTGTTGATGTCAGGGGGCCACAGTGACCCAGTTGTCTGTCCCAAGTGGCTGGTGGCTTGCCAAGTAAAGAGCTTAGCTACACAGCCACACACTGCTGTACCCTATTGCACCTTAGCAGGAGGCCACATCCTGTTGCACGTGGGGAGGGAGGTTAGGGTAGAAGCCTCGGGCAACCTGTCTTACCTTTGTATCTCTCACGTCAGTTTTCTCATATGAAGATAGACACAGAAGTCTCCTGATAAAATAAATGGTCCTTTACTCCCTTCCTCGTGTAGCTTTTACCTTGTCTCTAGTCTTGTCAGTACATCTGATGGGCTCACAGAAAGATTGATCTGAGGAGGCTGGGTCTCAAAAGTTACCTTTGTTCCAAAAATATTCCATGGCTTTGGTTCTGGGGGAAAATGGTAAAATTTGGTTCCATGCTAGGTAGAATTTTTTCTAATAACGTTTTAAGATTTTTAGTTAAGTTTAGGTCCTAAGCATCACTGTCAGCCTGAGAAATGACTTTTCTTCTCAGAGATTCTGGAATTCCAGGCCTAGGCATCCCCTGAAAAAGATCAGATGGGGTGTATTCATTGGGAACCAATTTTTGTTTGGGGTTGGGCAGGTTTAACAAGTGGCCAGTTCACTTCCCTGTCAGCTATAACATAGGCACATGAACCACAGGAGATTTAAAGGGATCTGTACCTCACAGTCCTATAACCTTGAATGTGAAGGTCTCAGCTGATGTTGTCATAAAAGAGACATGCCACAATTGAAACCCTTAAGCACTTCTCCCCTCCCTGCCTCCCTCCCTCCCTCCCTTCCTCCCTGCCTCCCTCCCTCCATCCACTGCCTCCCTCCCCCCCTCCATCCACTGCCTCCCTCCCCTGCCTCCCTCCCTCCCTCCCCTGCCTCCTTCCCCTGCCTGCCTCCCTCCCCTGCCCCCCTCCCTCTCTCCATGCCTCCCTCCCTCCCTCCCTCCCTGTTTCCCTCCCTCTCTGTCTCCCTCCCTTTCTCTCATGTGCTCACTACATGCAAAGTGGCCACTTTCAGCTTTCCCTACTTGGGATCGCCAAGACAACTTGATGTGGTAGACAGGAAACAGGTCTGGGTGTCGGAATGAGGCTTTGTAGTCACGTCTCTACTAGCTATGTGACCTCAGTTAACTGCTCTGAACCTATTTTCTTATCTGCAGAATAGGCCTTCAAGTCTCTTCTAGCCTTAAGATCTATGAATTTGATGGGAATAATGTTACCTGCCTACCCGACTTGGTTGTTGTGGGAATTAAAGGAGATCGTGTTTATGAAACTACTCTGTAAACCCTCTACAAAAGATTAAGCAATATGATACTATTAATTCCCTCTGAAGAATCAAAATAGCTTGCAATTTACTCTTAATCTTCAAGACTGTGTATATATGTGCTTTGTATTTAGATCTTTAACGATGTGTACCATAATGCAGGACAAATGAACAGACTAATCTCTCTCTCACTAGATGTTACTCCAAGTCTCATTCTAAAGCAGTATGCTAAAGCAGTGTGTTACAGGGAGGAACTATTTTTATTTTTTTTTTGAAAACAGATAAAATTAACCCCAGGTACACAGAGTTCTGGAATTTTTTTTCCTACTTCTTTCAAAGTTCTGAGAGGCAGTTTACTGTTTCACACTTGAGATTGCTTAAATAGAGCTGGGACTCGACATTGCTGGGGAGGAATATGCTGTGGTCCAGAACTGCCCACAGCTGGGGAACCCAGTGAGGGGTAAGCGAAGGTGAGTGGTGGCTGCAGGCAAGACACGGTCAGAGCCCAAAGGGAAATAATGGTAACCTTTGTACTGGCTGTCATGGTTGAGACAGCAGCAGCATTATATTAGGTCCTCTGTGCTGCTAGAGTTGAAGAGTATTTTTTATAGTTCTAGTTCAAAGAGTGACAAACTACAATGTCCCTAACATTTTAAATCTATCTCTCTATCATCTAATATCTGTCTGTCTATCTATCTATCTAGTGTGTCCATTTACCTAGTCTGTCTGTCTACCTACCTAATTTGAATGTAGTTGAGAGTAGAAAAAAATTAGTCTACTCAAGAGGCTCTGAATTGTTCCATAATCGTGTATGCCCATGAGTCATCTTTCCATCTAGATTGTATGCTCCTTGAGGGCAGGAACTATGTCTTAGGCCCTTTTCATGTCCCTCCCCTGCCCTAATAGCGATGGACTCAGCCCTCAGTCCATCATAGGTGCTTGATAACTCCTATTGATAAAGAGGTAGATGCTCACTCAGAAAGGGAGAGGAGGTGGGAACTCCCATTCTTCCTCTTGTTCTCTGTGCCCTTGAGTTTTGAGCTTATGGTTAAAGCTCAGGGTTAAGCACTGCCCTTACGAATGCTAGGTAAGCTCAGTAAGGTGTTGCAAGGTAATGCAAAGGTCCCTGGGAGGAGGGTCCCAGTTGCCCACCCTTTGTCCACTGCTTTCTGATGAATTCTAGATCATCTTGTGGTTACCTGCCTATTAGGAGGTGCTGTTGAAAAGTGACTTTTAAAAAAATAGGGCTTTGGGAGAGTGGGGCAGATCAAATGAAGGGGACCAGCAGTGTTCATAATGGTGCTGAAATTTAATTTCAGTGCTGACCTTTTAGTTGACATTTTAGATAATGCTATGGATGTGCTCAGCTATTTGTTCTTAACATATTTTCCATCTTTTGGGGGCACTAATCTACTTAAATTCAAAGTCAACAAAAGAATAGAGTAAATTTTTTGGCTTTAAAAATCACCCTTTTGAAAAAAGAGTTCATTCACAATAGCAACAAAATATGCAATGCATATAAATTAACTTAAATGTTCACAAGTATGAAAAGTGCAAAACTTTATGAAGAGGCAAAAAAATTAGAAAGATCATGTTCTGAGATGGGAACAGTTCTAATTATTATATAATTAATTTATAGGTGCTAATTATTCCACATCAATATATAGAGTGAAAAATTCTGTTAAAAATCTTAAGTTACATTTTTTAGAACTTGACAACAGAATTCAAAAGTCTGCCTATGGCCAAGCATGATGGCTCACGCCTGTAAGCACAGCACTTTGGGAGGCCGAGGAGGGTGGATCACAAGGTCAAGAGTTCAAGACCAGCCTGACTAACATAGTGAAACCCTACCTTGACTAAAAATACAAAAAATTAGCCAGGCATGGTGGCAGGCACCTGTAATCCCAGCTACTCAGAAGGCTGAGGCAGGAGAATCACATGAACCTGGGAGGTGGAGGTTGCAGTGGATGGAGATTGTACCACTGCACTCCAGCCTGGGTGACAGTGCAAGACTCCATCTCAAAAACAAATAAAAAAAAGTCTGCCTAGAAGAATAAATTGATCAGATTAAAAAACACTTAAAAGTTTGGAAACACTAAAAGCTGATGAGGCCCTGCAACGATACAATCTCTGCTTATAGGAAGGTAAATATACAAGCACTTTGGAGAGCAACTGGACACTACCTAGTATGAAGTTGAAGATGTGTACATCCGACAGCCCAGCGAGTTTACTCAGAAGTATATATACTCAGGAAATCTTTCCACATGTTTATGGAGACAGGGACAAGAATGTTTTGCAGCAAAAGAAACCACATAAAACCTTATATACAAGGCTATGGGGAAATAATTTAAACAATACATTCCATTCATACAATGGAATATTATAAAACACTGAAAATGAAGGAACTAGAGCTATGTATATAAATTGTACAAACATTGAACAACAACAAAGTAGGAAATCATTTATGTATAAAAAGCTTTTAAAAATACTAAACAATTATATATATTGTTTAGAAATACATACTTATGTAGTCAGGGTATAAACTCAAGAATGTTGAAATGTCCAGGACACAGGATAGTAATAAGCTTTTTTTTTTTGCTGGGAGAAGTGATTGGGAAGTGAACACAAAGACATCAACTGTATTGCTATGCTAAAAAGCCTTAAGCTGGTTGGTAAGTATATGGGTGTTTCTATTAATCCATTCTTGGACTACTATAAGGAAATACCTGAGACTGGGTAATTTATAAAAATAAAAAGAGATTTAATTGGCTCATGGTTTCACAGTCTGTACAGGAAACATGATGTTGGTATCTGCTCAGCTTCAGGGGAGGCCTCAGGAAACTCACAATCATGGCAGAAGATGAAGGGGGAGTGAGATGTCTCACATGGAGGGAGCTGGAGAAAGAGACAGTGGGGGGAGGCGTTACACATTTTTTAAACAACCAGATCTGAGAACTCCATCACTATTGTGAGGACAACACAAAACGGGATGGAGCTTAATCACTCATGAGAAACCACTCCCATGATCTAATCACCTCCCACCAGGCCCCACCTCCAACACTGGGGATCACAACTTGACATGAGATTTGATGGGGACATGGAACCAAACTATATCAGTGTTTATTTTATTATTCAATATAGCTTTGCATATGGTTGAAAATCTTCATAACATGTTGAAAAATGTTAAAGGGTAAGTATATGAGACTAGCACCATTTCTATTTAAACCAATCATGAGGACCTCATCATGCCATACCAGATATGATAGGGTCTTTTAAAAGTAAAATAAGTGCATACTGTTGAATGAGGAATGGAATTCTGATTAATGGGAAAAATAGAAAATCCTCAGTCTGATTCATGTCATCTATAAATTTTGGTTTGCAATTAAATGGAAGAGACAGTAAAAAGAGATGGAATTTTTGCTAAGTAGTGTCAGGACAACTGGATAGCTTGTTTGCAAAACACATAGGGAAAAACCTGCACTTTATTACCATATAACAAAATAAATTTCCATTGGATTAAAGAAATTTACATGCCAAATTTGTAAGAATAGTATAACAAACTTTGAGAATATTTCTATAATCTTGAGATTCCCAGTTTTTAAAAACTTGACACCAAATCCAGAAATAAGAAAAGATAAACATGGATTGATCTGACCATGTACAAATTTATTTTTTTATCAAAAATCCTACAAAAATGGTAAAAACAGATATTAAAAAGTATATATTTGCAGCATATATATAAAGAGTTGTCAAGAATAAAAAAGCCCAAATACCAATATATGAATTTTACTGGCAAAGGCTGTAATTCAAAAAGGAAGAAATTACATGAGTAATATGCATTATAAAATTTTTAAAATCAGTAATTAAAGACAAATTAAACCATAACTTTCACCAAGCAAATTAGCAAATAATAAAACATAATATCCAGTGTTCAAGAAAATCACTGAACTTAGCATTTTTACAAGCTGTGCCAGTAGTCATTGAAAACCTTTAAAATATGCCTCATCTTTGACCTGAGAATGATACTTCTATAAATTTGTCCTTAGAAAATTGCAAATGTAAGCAAATATTTAGATAATAGCATGCTCCTCAAGTACTGGTTTTAAAATTGAGACACTGGAACCAATCTAAAGGTACAAAAGTATACAGGCTAAATGAATTATGGAATATTTATAAAATGTTATTTCTCTATTAAAATGTGCACTATGTCTGAATGGCAGAATTAAGATGTTTATGTTTCTTTATATATTTTTAAAAATAATTTGCTAAAATAAAAAGAGTTTTCTACAGTTTTGAAAACACAAAAAGCCTTACACTTAATTTTTTAAGTCCTTCTTTTTAATTGTTAAACTATAAAGCAATTCTGAAACTAAAAGCAAATATTCATGACCTGCTGTAGGAGCCATGGAAGCATTTTCTATAGAGATTATTATGTTCCAGTACAACTAATATATGTTGGCTAGATTTCATGGAGTAGTGACCACCATTAGCATTTCATATTCTTAAACACGGAATATAGTATATGGAATTTATTGAATGTTTAATGCCTCAAAATAAGACTCACAATGTCTGTGTGCTACTACTATTAGTTTTACATAATTAACAAAGAAAATAGTCCTATAGAAGAAGAAAATATTTTCACCAGTTTTCAGGCAGAAAATAAGTGCATTAATGATGTTATAAGTTATTTGAGTAAGTTAAGAATATATACCTAGGGTTGTAGGCTAGGAAAGATGGCCTCTATCCCAATGCATCTGAGATGAGGAGAGATTGAGAGGCCATTAGAAAGGCTTCCCGGAGGTTAGGCAACTTGGTAAGAATGGGTGGGAAGCGTTTTATTTGGCCTCGCCCCTCCCACTAGCAGGCAGAGTTTCCTAATTATGATTAATGTAGGCTGTTATTTATGTGAATTTTTACTCTCTCAGCATACAACACAGCTGGTCGGCTGAGAGTATTCTGTGCAGTAAGAAGAATTACTGTACCTTTAGGATTAAAAACAGGATTTTCTTCCTTTTTCATGCTACTGAATATTCCTGTTCATAAGAGTTACTATAGAGTTTGGTTGTGAACTCAGCCCTGCTGACAAGAGTTTTCTTGGCCATTAAGCAAAGTTTAGCCTTTCTGAAGTAACTATCTTATTAAGTCACCCTTCTGCTAAGAAATTTTCAGAGATTTCCGTTACTTTATGACCTGAAAATCAGATTCCTTGACCTGGCACCCTCGGCCCTCCATTTCCCGACTATCCTACTTTCTGATCACATTTTCTACTATTTCCTATATGCCATTACCCAGGAACATGAAACCATCTACTTTCTATAAAATGTAGGTCCAATATTTTCCTCCTGAATGTCATCACTCACACAGTTTTTCCTTGAGGATACCTTCTGCACCATCTTTGCATGTACTACTTTTACGTCAATCCTGAGCTCCTATATAAAATCTTTTTAATTCCCCAGTTTGGAGATCATCTCTCTTCCCTACCAAGAACCAAATGAAGATTTGATCTTTATATGATGAAACTTACCATTTTTCTAACCTGTATTATTGATACCATGTATTAATACTTAGTGATTATGGTAAGTTTTTCAATGAAAAGGCCTGTGTTTATTTTTGTTTTGCAAAGCATTTAACCCAGTGCCTTGAAATATAAACAATTGTTGAATGAGTGAATGAATGAAATGCCTGACCACAACACTAGCCACCGAATTTTTGAGTTCACCTACTATTAATGCTTGCTCCCTGGGCTATATCAGCCAGAGGTAAGGGCTGGTGGTCCTGTTAACAGTATAGACATGTACTTTTGGTTCTTGCCTTCATCATGGCATTGAGGCTTCAGAGTCTCACAGGGTCACTGGGTACCACGTCAGTGGACATCATGAGCAGATCCTGGTTGCCGTTATATCAGCAGCTGCCATCTGTTCCTCTCAAGCTCTGCCTTCCCTTGGTGACTTCTGTGTTGCTGATTAAAGCCACTTGGGGGGCCTCACTAATGCTCACCCCTTCTGTGAGACTCCTCTAGTGATCTCATCATGAGGCTGACTCCACAGGTAAGCAGTGCTTGCTACTTGTTCCTGGGAAGTCAGGGAAGAGGGGAAGGAGGCACTGGATCACTGCTCTTCGCCTTATCAACTACAAGACCCCGCCTTTTGACTGCTTTCATTGATCCTTTTATTCGCTATGGATTTTTGTTATGAGATCTTTGTGTTCACAATGAGGAGTCCTAAAAATAAAAAAGATGTTGATGTCATCCATTTATCTGTACAGCAATTTAGAAGCAACCGAAAGTTCTGTGACAAGCATTTTCATTTAAAAACATCCAATGTGAGAGGCTACACAAACTATACAAAGTGTTGTGGTCTTCTAGCGGGTGCAGACACGGAATCCTCATAATCACTTTCCTTTGCATTTTGAGCCTATTGTGTTTTTTTGTCCTTCCTGCACTGGATAGGAGCCACCTTTGTCACCTCTGGAAACTTTGGCTTTAGGGCAGCCCCTTGAGTGACTGAGGTGAATATAGAACACATCCCTCCAGTATCTAGATTGAGCAAGTGAATGTCTCTTTGGGGGCAGAGGTGTGCCTGCCTGCAGGGACAGGGTAGGATCAGGAGACAGGGGATGGGGGACGGGGGAAGGGCATCCATGTCTGCAGCCAGGCCAGCACAACAAGGCCTTGTTTCTCCTCCACTCCAAAAAGACTGGATGCCTCACTGTTTTGTACTTCATTTCCTTTGAGCTGCTGCCCTCTTTCCTCCTCTGGCAAGTACATGAGTTTGGCAGGGAGGTTGGCAAGCATTTCACAAGACAGTAAAGGTTAAGGTACAGTGGAGATTGTTTAGTGCCGAATTGTAAATATTTGTTAAAAGGTTTGTGGAGCTGCTGCTTTTCATACCTCTAATCCACTGAGACAGAAATAACTTCAAAGCTATGCCTAGTCTGACTTGGTCCTCAACCAAAGGAAAAAATCAGCTACTGCTAAAATATGTTTTCACTCACAGCCAGGCAGCCTGCCTTAGCAGGCGTTCTGAAGGATGAATCATAATGTAATTGTCTTTGGGCACTTGCACATCTGCTTAGGAACATCAACAGGGCAGAAGCTGAGCTGCATGAATAAATGTGAAGGAGCCTTTAGTTTACACCGTTCCATGCTGTCAACAGCGGAACGAGATCTGTTCAGAAGGATGGGCTGAGCCAGCTCGCCTGCCCACAGAGCAGGAAGGCTTCCCAGCGTGCTACTTGGAATGTAGGGAGAACAACATTTCTCTACACCTTGGGGCTTCTCCAGGGATTTCAGAGTAAGGATTTCCAAATCATCTCATGAGATCTGAGTATTTGAGTTCTTAGGTGGAAAACAGGAGAGGGAATTGGAAGCTATTGCACAAGGTGGGTTTTAAGAATTTTGGTAGTTTAAAAAAACACTATAAACTTCTGTGAATAATTACTGTTGAATCCAGTTCCTTCATTCTCTTCCATTTTCAAAGTATACTCTTATTTTCATCTTATAGGATTTCATTTGTTCCCTAAAGCAATAAAGAACAGAAAAGAGTGAATAGTACTCTGGGTGTCATCTATAGGGAGAAAATTGATCACATGATCTTGATTTAACAATTGAAGAGGCTTTAGAACTTTGCAAGGCTTCTGGACTGAGGTTGGCTTATTCTCAGTCAGTGCTTCTTGGCTTTGAGGTTGAGATTTGAGGTCTGACCACAGTCTCCTAGCTACTTTTAAGTAGAAGATTGTAGTATGCGCCTTCATGCAAGCAAGAGCTGACTCTACTGCTTAAAGTGAAAATTGTTGGTTGCATCCAAACCCTTGGATCATTTTCTGATAGATGATGGGCCTTGCTTGCCCACTGCAGGAACTTCTGCAGCAGTGGATCATGCCTTGCCACACTTTAGAATCACTGAGAGCAGTAAAGAGGCATGGATGTCTTTGCCTGCCATCAGAACTTCTGATTCTATTGGTCTGGGATGGCTCATAGGCAGGAAATAATGTTTAATGCTCCCACATGATTCTATGTAAAGCTAGGATTGAGGACCTGTGTTCTGTGTTAGATGACTGCAGAGCAGAGAGGTAAAAACAGTCACAGTGCCCCATCCACTCTGTATTTTCTGATTTGCCTCCTAGTTTGGCAAAGAGTTAAGATGGCAGAGAAAATATTGTCAGGATCTTTGGCCTGAGACTTCATTTTTTCCCCAAACAAGACTTTTGAGCACTATTTTTTATCCCTATGAAGATAACAAAAATATTACAGAAATGGAGTGTATATTTAAGAAATTGATAAAGAAGCAGTATTTGCTGAATGAAATAAGTTGGGGTGTTTAGAAACCTGGGTTAAGAATCCTGACTCTTAAACTCTCAACCTTTGTGATATAGGGAAAGAAATTTGACTTTTCTCTCAACCTTGGCTTGTTCCTCTTGTAAAAAAAATGACTAGTGATGTATATCTCATAGTGTTATTACGAGAATTAAAATGATGATAAATATAGCATCTAGCACCTATGCACTCAATATCAACTTTTCTAACGTGGTTGAGTTGGCAGCAAAAACTATTACGGAGAATCCATGAGATTTTTTTAAGAAATGAATTTTATGGGTCAGTAATGATTTCCAAAATACTTCATTTAGTAATTTATTTACAAAATCTTTAGTCAATGTTATGTACAAGCAAATGTGCTGGGGATATGGGACCAGACACAGTCTCTAGACTGATGGGGCTTACAGTATAGTGGGTAAGTTAGAAGAAGGAAAGGGAAATAATGGTGTCAAGACTTTTACCTGAAAAGGTTGAATTCTTTTCTCTTTGACTAAGAACACATCTACTGAGATCACCTATTTTGTGGGGAAGCCGAACAGTTAGATACCTGAGTTATGTTTTTACTGTGTAGCAAATCATCCCAAAACTTAATGTCCTATGACAAACATTTTACATTATCTCTTATGGTTCTGGGCATTGATGGGGACTCATGCAGCTGGGCTGTCCTCACTTTCTCACACACTTGCAGTCAGGTGGTGGCTGTGGGTGGAGTTGTCAGAGGTCTCTGCTGGGTTCACTGACATGGCTTGTGCTGCCTGCTGCTGGCTGGGAGCACAGGTGGGGCTGTCAACCAAGCCACCCCCATGAATCTTCTCCCAACACAATGAGTGTTCCAAGAATGGGCGTTCAGAGAGATCTAGGTGGAAGCCTCATGGATTATTGTGACCCTCAGCTTTGGAAACCACAGCTTCTAACGTTTGTCACTTAATGCATTAACAGGTGGCCCCAGATTGAAGGTTTAAGAGATACCCAAGGGCGTGGATTCAAAGAGGGGTAGTTCACTGGGGAGGAATGGTAGGTATCCTTGGATCTTTGGAAATGAGCTACCACAAAAATCCTATCCCAATCACTCATCCTACTCCACAGCCATTAATCCAAAAATCCAATTTGGAATAATGGCTGTGGAGTAGGATGAGTGATTGGGATAGGATTCAGATTTGGAAGACATCAGTATAGAGGTTATGCTGGAGCAAATGGAAGAGCATTTTTAGAGGAGTGGAGATTCTTAGTTACGTAATGGAAGAAAAAACTGAACCAAAAATAGACCTTGTAGGGGAAGAATGAAGAAAGTCTTAACTCAAGGGTGTAATGTAGGGAAGTGTTTCATCAAGAAAAGTGCTATCAGATTTAAATGTCTCAGGGAGTTTGAGAAGAAAGAGATCTAGAAATGTATGTGATTTAACAAAAAGGAGGTCAATGAGTCAGAGCATAGTATAATCAATACATGCTAGGAGTTTGATTATACAGTATAAGATTATCAGTTAGATTGCTCCAGAAGGACTTCATGAATGCAACAACTCTGTAGCTGGTCTTTGAAAGGTGTATCTGCGAATACATCCTGGAAAATACATTCTTGCTGTGTGTTTGGGCTGGTTGCATAGGCAGCCAACTGTTCACCAAACCTGTTCTCATCTTTCTGGATATTCCACTGGGCTACATTAGATGTTACGTGACTCTGAGCTCTGACATGGGCCCATTCCCACTTGTCCTACAAGTTCCCTCTCCTTTTGAATATGTGACCCTGGAAGTCATATGTTAAGGGTGGCAGAGCCAAAAGATAGAGGACTCCTGAACCTCTGAACCACCCATTGGAGGAGAGCCACCTGCCACGAAATGCCCATTTTGGATTTGAAGTAAGCAATAAATACACTTTTTGTACTAAGCCAGTGATGTTTTGGTTAATCTATTTCAATGCCTAGCATTATCTAGAAGTGACAGACTCCTTTAAAAGGCAGGAAACAGACTGATGAGCCTAGGGAGAAGGGCTAAGAATGGGATAATTAGAGAAAAAATTGAAAAAGTTGGTGGTGGCCAGATGATGGAGGACTTCTTATAACATCTTATATTTGTATTTTCAAATTCGAAAAACGTGTCATATTAGTTTTCTTACATAGCCTTCTGAGCCAGATATTAATATTACATTTTAAAGATGATGAAATTTAGGCTCAAAGCCAGTGATTATACCCTAAAATTATACAAGTACAGATTAAGGCTTGAATGCAGGTTGACGGATTTGGAGGCTAATATGCTCTCCAGTAAAAGACTACAGACTTCTATGGCCAATTGAAAGTCAGAAACTACTACAAAAAGTTTATGTGTTCAAGGCAGAGTCTAAGGATTATTATTTTGGTAGCAGCTTTTAGGATGAATGAGCAGTGATTCTAATTAGTGAGCTTTGTAGACAGCAAGGAGCAAAGTGATGAGCTTGAATTAAGGCGGTGGTAAATGAGAAGGAAGGGAAGGGTCAAAGTAAAGTTTTATGAAAAAAAAATTTACAGGACGAGGATCCTGGGTTTGAGAGACAACAGTGAGGCAGGATTAGATGCTACCAACTGTTAAGGTTCAAGTATCTCTGGGCATGTTTAGCAAAATGATAGGGAAGGCCCAGAAGAGTTCATTTGTATGGAGACTTCAACTTATCTTGAAAAGACTTCTGTACCTGTTTGGGGGAAGGGAGGAGAGGTGCTTATTCAATTCCCAGGGCCTTGGTCTAGATCTGAGACAGGCAGAGAGAGGAACAGAAGGCAAAAGTAGATGAAGAGGGTTTCATAAACGTGGGGCAAAAGACTGCTCCGGAGCTCACGGAACTAACATTGCATGACGTGGTGCTGGAATGACAGGCCGTCTTGCCTTTTTCTTATAGGACCCGCATGGCTATGACCCTAAGTGGCTTGAAGGGATGTGTATTATTTTTGGAATCGAGTGCACTCTGCACATTCAGGAGCCTGGGGTTAGCACAGGGGCAAGAATGGCATTTGGGAGTTGCATTCCCTCAGAAGGTGCCAGTGGGGCAGCAGCACCTGTGCTGTGGAGTAACCGGGCCAGGGCTTCTCATCTGCATAAGTGGGACCTTCACAGGGGCCTCAGGAACACCTGGTTGGGGAGAGGGAAGGGCCTCACAGCACGTGGGGACAATGGGTGAGCAAAATTGGAATTATTGCTATTGATGTAGTTATTGGCCACTAACAATTGGTGAGCCCTGGGGAAATTCTGGATCCCACTGGGACCCATTCTGAGAATATTAATGCATAATTTAATGAGGAGACACCTTCCATACACAAGATAGGATCATTTAAGGATTGAGACCTGAACAACAAAAGCCGGCTTATTTATACAAATGTAACTTAATCCTAACCCTTTTTAAGCTTCTTATTGTGCCCTTTTACTTGATGGGACTTGGTCTGGCAGCGTCCTTAGTGTTTAAGAGGTTATATTTTCAGAAAAAAAGAATTTTTTTTTTACTTGAATGTTTCAAAATGCTTTCATGGTGTGTGAAGAAAGCCACTTGATTAAAGCGTTTGTAGTTTATGTTAAATCCCTTTCTTCTTTGCAAAGAATGTCAAGTTCTGGCACAAACTAAAAGGGTTAAACTACACCTGGCCCTTTCACTGTGTCATTGCAAATATTATGAGTAAAGTCCAAAATATGACTCTTCATGTGAATATTTGGTAATTTCTCCCTGCCCCACCCCTTCATCCCGAGCCCGGCCTTGTGTATCTCCCGGTGTAAATATGTTACTCGTTTATCAAGTACTGTGTGGTGAGCAAGCAAATTGGTGGTTTTGACACCCCTGCACTAGTAAAGAGGCAGCAAACCTGTGGAGACTAAACCTTTGCTCATAATCTGTTCATTGTACCACTGTTCTCTTATAAAACTCTCTAACTAGAAGCCTCCTGGAATTGGTTCTGTGTCTGTCTGCTCCTTCTCCCATGTTTTTGAGATGCAGATGCAGGTAAGAGCTGGCTGTTTAAACACACAAAACCCATCCACACCTTGAGTTTAGATGAGACCATCCTAAGCCACAGGCTATTAGTTTTCCTGCTTTGAGTATCACTACCTTGCTTGCATTTATCCTCAAAGAAATGGCTCCCAAGAGCGAGAGAGCAGTGCTGTGCCTTCCTTCCCCTTTCTCAGCAGCCCTGCTTATTTGATAGATTGCTCCATTAAAGCAAGTCTATTTACTTAAAGACAGACTGCCAGACTTCCATAAACACTCGTGAGAGAAAGACAGTCCAGTTCCTTGTTCTCTGCCAGCCATTATCCACGTTGTTTCAAGGCTTCTGCATTTTGGCCTGGAGAACAGAGACCTGGAGGTCGGTGTGGCCCCATTTTCTGCAGGAGCTGTTTCTGGCGCTCCGGGTGTTGCTCATTCCCTTCTGTGCAGCAGGGGAGCCCGTGTCGCTTTTAGGCAAGAATACAAAGTACACTGAAATGCTAAACAAATAAGTTGGCAGAGCATGTTCCACAGGCACAATCCAGCAACAACCTAGTAACCATTTAATTTTTGCTCATTTGTTTTATTTGTTGCATAGTATGCTTTCAGGCAAAGTTAGCACAAACAACTTATTCATCCAGTATTGAGCGTCTGTGATGTGCCAGGTACTGTACTAGGCAATGAAGATACAGCATCAAACAAAAACGACACAAATCACTCCTCTTCTGAAGCAAACGTTCTGGCGGGAAAAGAAAACAATTGCATATTAAGTGAAAATTATGCAGTTAAACATAAAATTATGAAATCTGTGAAGCCCTGTAAATCTATTTTGAAATAACAAACATTGTCTTATCACTTTACAGTTTAAAAATAGTTTTTTAACATATCAGGTAAAATCGCGGAGGCACTTTCATGTTTCATTATCATTTCAGTAGCTCTGTGAGGTGGGCTTTATTTACCATATTTGCTAATGACGAAGCCAAGCTCAGAGGCGGTTGTGTAAGCCCAGCATTGCAGACTCACCTCAAGCTTAGATACTCTCAAACCATTAAGTCCAATGAGTTGTATGTTTTTGAAATAATACTGGTAAAAATGTAAACACTCAAGGTTAATAGTGGTTCTGACAGTTATTATGTGGAGGGAGACTCAAGGAGATTTACAAATTATGCTACTGTCACTTGCATCCCTCCATACTTTGCCTCTTAGGGTGATACATACTCAAGAAATCTCCAGAGTGGAGTGTGGTCTAAGCAGTGGAAACTAGCACCACACTCTTCTGCCTTGAAGTGAGAGGCAGGAAAAACATCACCATGTTTAGAGTTTCCATACCCGAGTATCAGTTGAATCTGTGATGTGAGCTGGAGACTCCAATTATTGGCAGTGTGTCTGGGGCACTCTGGGGGCTGTGAACTCTAGAAACAAAAACCCTCAAACTCCCTTCCGAGGCAAAGTCCTGCATTGAGGAGAAACGGCTGGGAGTAGAATCCAAACTGACAATGGGAACAACAACGGCAACAGAATGAGAAATTCCAGAGAGAATGGGAGAGGGCGCAGAGAATGAACATCTCAGAAAGGAGGGATGTATTTATCTCCTTTGAAACAATAAAAGAGGTAATTCTAGAGCTATGGGACTAGACAAGTGAACCAGACTCACACTTCCCTCCTAAAAGTAGAGAAAAACTCAACTGTCTGAAAAATGAGCAACAGAAAACGGATTGTGGATGAGTCACAAAGCTATGCAAAAAAGAAAATAAAAAGCAGAAACTGTCCCTATTTAATGAAGAATTTAGAAAAATATGCCAACAAAACAGACAATCATAACCAGATGTTTAAAAATAAGCTAAAAAAATTAAGAAAGTGATATCAACTATGAAAGAACAGAAATCAGAATTAGAAAAAAACTCAGAAATGAGATAATTGGGCAAAAGAGTCACTTCAATGACAACAGAATTTATGAAAAAAACTTAAAAAAATTAGAAATGATAAAACTAGGAAGAAAATAAAAGTTAACTAACATAATGGATATTGTCTTAAGATAAATAGAAGAGGGGAAAAAAAACATTTTAAAAATCAAGAAAGAAGGTAAGAGAAAGTGTTTGGAAGGAAGTGATAAAAGCACAAAGAACATCCAATATACATATTATAGGAACCCCCAAAGAAGAAAAGCAAAGATATGGAGCACAAGAAATACTAAAATCCTAAGATGCTTTCCTGAAACAAAAAAAATGAAGTCAGGTCTTATATTAAAAGGAACTACTTGGGAAGACTAGTCCCCAAAACACCAATACCAAGATATGTCCCAGTAAACATGGGACCTGAAAGAGACAGAGAAAAAACATCTTTTGTACATCCAGGGAAGAGGACAATTCATGTGTTAGGGAAAAGAAATAAAATTTTCATCACACCCTTCAAGAGCAGTATGTTAGCCAGAGAACAACAGAATAACAATTATAATACTTAAGAAAATGTCAGCTAAGGAGTTTATATCCAGCCAAACTTACCTTCAAATATACAGTTCAGACCGCTTCATTACCATGCCCAAACTTAGAAAGTGGCAATCCTGTGAGTTCTTCCAGAGGAATCTACAAGAGCATGTGCCTTAGACAACTCTGATTACTGTCAAGGCATTGGTGGAAGGGCTGGTGGACCTTGCAGGTAGAAATGCTCCCCTAAAAGGAGGAGGCAAACCCAGGCAAAAGAAGGATGGTATTCAGGATTCATGGGATCCAATGCAAAAAAGGTGAAAGCAAGAATAATCTGACAGATTCCTCTGTGGAAAACTGTCTTCGATAGAAGCATGTTGGAGGGTATGGGAAATTTAGATGTTTAAACAAAGCACATGAAAAAATAAGACAATTATTCCAGGATAGACAAAAAATTGTATGAGAAATTAAATATAATCAGTCTATTGACTTAATATTTACAGAGTCAAAATACAGAACTGAACAGAGATATGACTCAAGATACATTAATAAATTACATTTAGAGAATAATGAAGGGGAAGAGATGGTATAATTGAACTATTATCCTAATCTATCAGAGTAAAAAGTCAACAGCTAATGAATCAAGAAATAGGATTATATTGTATATATTATTCAGAAATATGGAGGCAAAAAATGGAGAAACAGTAAAAGTTTAAAGACATTGTTCAGTAAAAGTTTGAAGACATTGTTTCTGGGGGAAAAAGATGAGGAATATACGAGGGAGAAGGGGCTGTTGTTTTGCTTATAAGCCTTTTGGCTCTGATTTTTTTTTTTTTTTTCTTTTAGACAGGGTCTAGCTCTGTTCTCAGGCTGGACTGCAGTGGTGTGATCCTGGCTCACTCCAACTTCTGCCTCCTGGGTTCAAGTAATTCTCCTGCCTCAGCCTCCCCAGTAGCTGGGAGTATAAGTGCCCACCAACAAGCCAAGCTAATTCTTGTATTTTTAGTAGAGACGGGGCTTCACCATGTTGGCCAGGCTGGTCTCGAACGTGTGGCCTCAAGTGATCTGCCTGCCTCGGTCTCCCAGAGTGCTGAGATTACAGGCATGAGCCACCACACCGGGCCCCCATTTGACTTTTTATCCAATGTGCATATAATCTTTGATATCAAATGAAAATGATAATTAGAAAAGCCTCCATTGAGCCCTGACTTTCACACAAAGCCAACTCCCTGCCCATCACATGCCCTGTGGACCTCACCCTGGCAAGTGACCAGCCATGTCTCCATGGCCTCTTCCAGATTCTTTGAGGTTGGAACAAGAAACATTGACTCAGAAAGTGAAGACTGGAAGCGTCCATTAGCGACTACCCTTTGTTTGACTTATGAGGAAATCAAGGCTGATGATGACTGGCTGGCCCTACTGCAATGCTCTCTTATTTGTGTCTGACTTGGATCTTGGGTCTCTTGCTCGTGATTTGTGTTCTTTCTACTGTGACAAAATGCTCCCTCCAATGAGTTTATTTGGTCCCTGTGAACAGCCCTTCCGGCTGCTGGTGGTCTCAGCGCCTGCTTTCCCTGTCCTCTTAGGCATCCTCTGATTTGAACTATTTCGAAGCCGCCTTTGGGTTGATTTTGGCCTGTTAAGAGTCCAGTCCACTTTAACCTGCCCTCTGCTGCCCTCTGCTGGCAACATATGGACTTTGCTGTTCACCCTTTGGGGCGTGGCCTTACCACTTGAAGAACATTCTTTGAATCTGGGCATGATTGTGCCCTCTGACCTATGCCAATCCATGTTGACTAGTCCTGTCTGTTACCTGGGAGCCTGTTAGGAATGCAGAACCCTGGGCCCCACTCTATATTTATTGAATCAGAATCTGCATTTTAACTAGATGCCAAGTGATTCATATGCACATTAAAGTTTGAGAAGCACTGCTCTGGGTCAAACTCAGCTACATTTAGGAAACAGTCGAGATCAATCTTTTCTACTCAGTAATTATCTTGGATCACTGTAATATCTGCTCTAGTTCTGTTACCTGGTAACGATGATTTCTGACCCAGATGCTTTTTTCTGCTGGGATGGCAGCCTGCAGTAACAGAACAGGAAGTGCCATACTTGGAATTATACACTTTAAAAATCCACCAAATTAAAAGCTGAGATGGCAGGAAGGCCTAGCACATGAATTGTGCTACAATATTTCAATCCTCCTGCATCTTTTTCCCTTTATCTCCCACAATTAATGGAAATGTCATTTTGGCTTTGAAGATAGACTAAACTTATTCTGTAAGTTTTAAAAAGATTGACTTTGGTTTTGAAGGGTTTTGTTTTATTTTGTTGTGACAGAATCTTGCTCTGTCACCCAGGCATGTGCTGCCACACACAGATACATTTAAAAATTTTAATAACAACGTGGTCTCCCAATGTTGCCCAGTCTGGTCTTGAACTCCTGGGCTGAAGTGATCCTACTGCTTCAACATCCCAAAATGTTGAGATTCCAGGCATAAGCCATTGCATACAGTCTCCATTTTGTTTATAAATTATAAAATATTTCAATATAACTGCACTGGGTATTCGGGAGACATCAGTCTGGGGGGGGTTTCAGAATGCTAGAAATATAACATGTTACTTAGTGAAGTATCCCCCATGTTCTCTTGCCCAACTTCATTCATTCTCAGGCATTTGACTGCCAAAGGTTTACTAAGCACCCACCATAGACCAGACATGTGTTAGGTTCTGAGAATTCAGGGCAGACATGGCTCCAACTTTCACCGATATTCCAGTCTAATGTGGAAGGCAGTGCTTAAGCAAATCATGATTTCATAACAATCGTATCAAAAGGAACTGATGAAAGTTCAAATTGGCTTCCATGAAAAATGACATTTAAGTGGAAACTTAAGAGGCATTGGAGTTGGTGAGGGGTGAGTAGGAAAGAGAGTTTAAGCCAAGAGTGTCCTGAGAGGAGCAGGAGCTGAGTAGAAGCACCAGGAAAAGGAGTGTGGCTGAGCACAAGCTGGAGAGGGTCTGTGAGGGACGTTGAGGCCAACGGTGCAGGGTTTAGTAGAACCTGGAAGTTAGCTGGTGGTTGTTCTTATAATAAGAACAATGGAAGCCACTGGAGACTAAAACACAAGAAAAATGATGTGATAAAATTTATTTCAGTCTCACCAAACATGCTGTTGTTCATGCAGGTTGAAGCTGACCCTAAATCTCTGGGCCATGGTATCATTTATGGGCACGCCAGTCTTTGGGTTGAGTGTAGGCTCTGAAACCATATTCCTCTGCTCCCAGGAGACCAGAAAAGACACCTAGTTCTCCTTCTGCTTGTCCCAAGAACACAGAACTCTAGACTGTGGCTACCCGTGTCCCATCTACTTCCTGAAAGAGGTCCTCCCCTCCACTCTCTGCCAACCAGCCCCTTGCCCCAAAACTTTAGTAAATGGGTTTGATGTAGTCAGAAGTTTTCTACATAGCATATTTATCTCCATAGCAAATGATGCTCATTCTCTGAAAATAAACCCCTGGTATATAAACGATAAGGATACTTTTCTCCAGGCTTAAAGCAGAGAGACTGATACCAGTTCATGCAAGGATAGAATTACTGGAAAGGGGAGTTCAAAGAGAGAGCTCTGCTTTGACAAGAATTTCAAAATATGGCTTTGCCCCTAAAAAATTTTACTTCAGGAGGAGTAACTTATACTGTTTGTGAAGAAGTAGGCAGGTTGTTTAGAAACTCGAAAATGGACTAAGTGGGCATGTCTACTTTTATGGCTTACAGCAGAGTAGAAGAAAAATCTATTATTAGAAATGCAATTTGCTTTTAAATCAATCATGCAGAAACTGAGAAAGAGGAGTCAAAATAAACTTGGTATAAGTCAGGAAGATTTTACTCTGCAACTAGGTTTTGTTTTCTTTGGTTCTGTATTTTGTTATTACCAAAAAATTGTTTATTTAATGAAATATGTTGAAGTTTTCTTAACATGTATAACTACTTTTTACATAATTAGTCCTTATGTAGCAGTATTTAATATCTGTCTTTGCCATAAGCCCCATGGGCAGCTGAACCCAGGGTGCAATGGGCCACACCGATTGGCCATCTGAGCTTGTGGCCCAGTGTAGCAAACATGGTCCCCAGAGATATCCCAAGAAGCCCAGAGGACCAGTCTCAAAGTAAACCAGCATGGGTGTGTGGTTTGTAAAAAACCTTTCTCCAAACTCACATTTAGCACTATTTTGACCACAGTGATACCTATTGCTTTGGGTTGAAGCCAAGAATCTGCTTTTGCAATTTTAGCTTGCTTCCAATATGTCAAAGGATGCTGTAAAATTCTTAGACCAGGTGGATCATATACTGATTTATACATTTCTATTTCCACTTACATAAGCACATGCCATATAACTTACCAGGGGCTTCAGGAGTAAAATCGCACAGTGGCAGGTAGTAACTCCAAGAATTCTGCACAATCACAGTGAGTGTCCAAGCTCTTCTGGAACTCTCTGTGAGCCATCAATAGAGCAGGTACAGTTTGAGGATGATTTATCCTTCAACTAAAGTTGATTCAAGTCACTTTCTAGGGAAAGAAAGTGTTGCTTCTTAGGGAGCTGTCATTTCTCTCCACATTTCCTTTTGACCCACCAATCTTGCTTGAAGCAGGCCCCCTTTTATCTGTGAATGTGGAAGCAAGAATGCAGGACCCCATTCTGAGGAACAAACAGCATTTAACAGGTGAACTTGTACAAGAGAGACCAGTATTTAGGCACCATCAAACTTAGTAGGGCATTTGTAGTGGGACAGAAATGTTTTCCTTGCAGACAAATAACTAAGGGCTTTCACACTTTCATCTCTTGGGAAGATAATAAATACAGTAAAATATGTAATTTACTTTAGATGTTCTGGATGCCTTTTCCTGTGAGATTTCTTTTTGTGCCTTTTTTGTGCTGCTTTGTGTTTCTGTGTACAAGAGAGAAATGTGTTTTCTCTTATGGCTGGTGGTAACAATAAGCCAGGCTGGAGGTTTTTTCATTTGCTATAAACTATAACTTCCTTATAGCAAGGTGCTTACTATTGAGGGATGGAGTTTGCAGAATGAATACTATTGAGTGAGGTTAAAAAGAAATCCAGAGACAAAGAAAGTGGCTATATTGAGGATGTTTAAAATGTTCTATTTTCTGCAGAGGCACATATAACAAACTGACCTCTGAGAGCCATATTCACAAGCTCATTAAAAGCCCAGAGCTAGAAAAAACCTCCAGATGTATGGCCTATTTCTCACTCCATCCTTGCCATGGTTGGGCTTAGGAAATTTGACCACCCTGGTGAAGGAGGAGAGCAAAATAAGTGGGAGGGAGAGAGTCATTTCAAACGAAAGGTTTAAATTCGAAGTGATTCGGTAAACTTAAGAAAGGCTCAAGAGCTAAACTAGCATCAATTTGGAAACATAAAGAAGTGTAAGTTTTTGCACATCCTACTCTTGGTACAGAATCTCTGAAACTTAAATCTACTTCAGGCACCAAGCAGAACCGCGGGCAGCATTGTACTGTAGTTCTCCCCAAGAGCACTTCCATGCTTGGAACTTACAAACCATCCTAGTGAGTGTCCCAAAACAAAATCATCACTGTATGTTCCTTTGCTACCAAAAAAAAAAAGAAAAAAGAAAAAGAAAAAGTCATTTTCTGGCATTGGCCAGTTTTGTAATGTCAAAATTTGATATTTGTTAAATGTGTACAACATGCCTGGTACTGTATACCTCTACGGTACAGATGTAAATATGATACAGTCTTGCCTGTGAAGAACTGACAGTCTAGTCAGAGACATTGGATATGTGCATGTTGAGTAAATGATTAAGGAATAGGACAGGGTACCATGAAGTGATCATTGGGTAAAACTGAATAACAATGACATTTATTGCACACCTGCTTCTGTATTAATCACTCTGTTAACTCATTTACCCTGACAACAATCCTCCAGGGTAGGGGCAATGATTCCCATTTTGCAGAAGAGAAGTGTAGATACAGAAGGTGAACACCATCCTCGGGTTCTGTGTCACTGAACTGGCCTTCAAACCTGGCCTGAGCTTTGCTGCCTCCCAGAATTAAAAGGAGAGAGGAGAACATGGGCTAAAGTTATCCGAGTGGCTTCTTAGAAGAAGCAAGGTTGGGCTGGGTCCAGAAATAAGAGTAGGCAGCTGTGAATTGCTAAAAGTGGAGGTTGGACAGGCCTTGCATGTAAGAGAACAGCATTAACACAGGAGGGCTCCAGGCCGGATGAGTGGAGGAGACACTAAAGAGAAACTCTGACATGGAGTCCAGTCCGTTCCAGTGGAAAGAACAGGCTCCAAGTTTACGCCCATCTTAGGTTCCAGACCAGTCACTTACTTGCTTTGTCAACTTCCTTGAGCCTCTGTTTCTTCTTCTGTATATTGGAAGCAAATTAATAACTTCATCACAGAGTTGTCAGTAGTCAAGGTATGATTCATGTAATCTCTTAGCACAGAAACTGTCACATTGTTGGTACCCAATAAAAAGAAGCTATTCTATTATTCTAAGAGATATGTTAGGAGACGTGGGAAACTCATACAGATCAGGGAGATGGGACCAGATTGTGGAAGGTCTTGTAAATGCAGTGGCAGTGAACAGGCATGTCATGGTAGACACTTGGGAAGTGAAGTCACAAACTTTAGGCCAGTATATTTCAAACAAGTTTATGACCTATTGTTGAACAGTGATCAATATGGGGGGTGGTGACAAGGTTTTTTGTTTTGTTTTTAATAGAGCTAGAATTGAAATTTCACAGTGCTTCAGGGATAATAGACTATTGTTTTATGATTCTTGTGCTTCAGTTTGTACATATTTTTATATGTGTATTGTTATATGTATGTGCAGGGTAACTATATAAAAATTATTTCTTACTGAAGGTTGAGGTGAAAAAGCTATAAAAGCCACTGCTTTAGATGATGCCCTTCTCTACCAATTCTAGATGTTTTAACAACAGCTTGCCAACAAGAGCCAGAGCAATTTTGAAATGCATAACCTTGTAGTGAGTGCAGATTTTAAACCATGGCAAAGTGAGACTGTGTAGAAAGTTTATCTTGACTTTATCCTGTGGGGCTGCAGTGGCACAGAATGGTGCCATGGTACAGTTTGGATGTTTGTCCCTTCCAAATCTCATGTTGAGATGTGATTCCCAATGTTGGAGATGGGGCCCAGTCGGAGGTGTTTGGGTCATGGAGGCGGATACCTCATGAATAGCTGGGTGCCCTTCCCAAGCCAGGTAATGAGTTCACACAAGAGCTGGCTGTTAAAAAGAGACTGGGACCTGGCTTCTCTCTCTCTTGCCATGTGACACACCTGCTCCCCTTTCGCCTTTTGCTATGAGAAAAAGCTTCCTGAGGCTTCACCAGAAGCCAAGGAGATGCTGGCACTATGCTTGTGCAGCCTGCAGAACTGTGAGCCAAATAAACTCTTTTTCTTTAGAAATTACCCAGTCTCAGGTATTCCTTTATAGCGATGAAAAATAGACCAATACATGCTCCATACTAAACAACATGAGGCAAGTGGAGTTCCTTTAGAAGAGGTACTCTTTATTGCTTTTGATCTCCAGAAGCCATGTAGTGAAAATTGTTCCAGATCTGGCTAATAACTTTTATAAATCTTTTGGAAAATTTGTGTCAGTTCCCCTTCCTAAAAAAACTAAACAAACATGTAGGAAATAATCATTGTTGAAGAAACGCTATTTTGAATTTTGCTAAATTAATGAAATTTCTTCCAGTCAAATGGCCTTCCCCCCTCCCCCGATAACAACAATACTGTCCTAGCTAATCATTTGATATGTTGGATCTGTAGAATTTCCTCATTCTTAAGAGGCAAGAGCTGGTTCTTCTTGAATTGTCACCAGTGGCAATGATTTAAAAAGGCACAGTGTGGGAAGTTAGAAGAGGGAACATAAAAGGTGTTTAATAATTACTGGTTAACAATGTCAAACCTAAAAATAATTCTGTCCTAAATTGTTCCATAAGTGCGATTCCTCCTTCCTTTCTACTAGAGAGAATATAGTTCTGTTCCTTCAGCCCCCAGTATCCTTCAAGCCCCTCTTTCTAACTCCATATGGAAGCAGGCACAATTCACATCTGATCTGTCTAAGGACTGCAGTAACTTTGACCCAGTTTCTAACTGGTGCATCCCCAAAGTTGTATTTCTATTCCCAAAGGCTGTCTTTTAACTCATCTTTCCCTCCAGGAAGATGTTGTGGTGTCTTTTTCTCATTTCATATTCTTAACTTTCAGCTCTGGTTATCCACTGAAAACCATCCACTGTCTCCTCCAGCACAGCGATTTGAGAAATCGCCCCCATGCAGTTTGTTTTTGTTTCATAACATGTTTTCCCCCCGGATTTCTGGTAATTATTTTGACCTTGGATCTTATTGGAGGACTGTGAATTCCTTTATCTCCCATGCCTCACTTCCACCTACCAAGTTGATTCTGTTCTCCTTTTGCTCTAGGCCAGTAAATTGCCTCTTGACAATCTTTCTTCCTTCTGTATAAAACTTTCTATGTAAAGCATCCCTACTTCTAGAAAACCTTTCTAATTTCTGAATGACAAATCTTGTTTCCCTTTCTTTTGAGATATTTTTCAATGCTACTTTTCAATACAGACAAAATATTGGCTAGATTCCCAAGATCCCAACTATACCCAATAATGGAAGGAGAGAAAAGAACAATAGGAGATGACATGCTAAATTCAGCACTGACCTGGACCCCAAGAAGTTTGAACATTTTCAACTATTCTACTTAGCTATTTGACAGTAACCACTTGTGAGTTTCTTGATTATTGACATCATTTTGTGTGAGTGCTGGTATAATGTGAAATGTTCTTTGGTGAACTAATCTTCCAACTTCTCTAAACATTGATTTGTTGCATATTCAAAATATGTTTTATTAATAAATTTTACTTTTAGAGCAGTTTTCAATGGAAAACAGAATTTTCTATACATACCCTGCACGCCCCGCCCCACTTTCCTCATTATCAACATTCTGCATAAGAGCACGATGTTTGTTACGATCTATGAACCTACATCGACACATGCTTATTATCTAAAATCTCTAGTTTACATTACGGCCCACTCTTGGGTTGTACATTCTAAGGTTTTTTGGTGTTTTTTGTTGTTGTTTTTTCATGAGATGGAATCTCACTCTGTCACCCAGCCTCAAGTGCAGTGGCATGATTTTGGCTCACTACAACTTCCACCTCCCGGGTTCAAGTGATTCTCCTGCCTCAGCCTCCTGAGTAGCTGGGATTACAGGTGCCCACCACCACGCCTGGCTAATTTTTGTATTTTTAGGAGAGACGGGGTTTCACCATATTAGTCAAACTGGTCTTGAACTCCTGACCTCGTGATCCACCTCCCTCGTCCTCCCAAAGTGCCGGGATTACAGGCATGAGACACTGCACCCGGCTGCACATTCTATGGGTTTTGGACAAACATATAATGACATGTATCCACCATTGTAGTATTGTACAGAATGATTTCACTCCCTAAAAATATTTTGTGCTCCACTTATCCATCTCCTGCCCCATCTGCTTAGCAACCACTTATCTTTTTTCTGTCTCCATAGTTCTGTTTTTCCAAGAATGTTATAGTAGTTAAAATTGTACAATATGTAGTCTTTTCAGACTGGCTTCTTTAACTTTGTAACATGCATTTAAGTTTCTTCCTTGACTTTTCATGGCTTGATACCTCATTTCCTTTTTTTTTTAATCACTGAATAATATTCCTTTTTCTTGATCTACTGCAATTTATCCATTCACTAACTGAAAAACATCTTGGTTGCTTCCAAGTTTTGGCAATTATGAATAAAGCTGCTATAAACAGCCATATATGGTTTTTTTTTTGTATGTGTATGGATGTAGGTTTTCAATTTATTTGAGTGAATACCAAGAAGCATGATTCTTGGATCATGTGCTAAGAGTATGCTTAGTTATGTAAGAAACTGCCAAGGTACCTTTCAAAGCAGCTGTACCATTTTGTATCCTCACCAGTAACGAATGAGAGTTTGTTTTTCCACATCACTACCAGCATTTCATGTTGTCAGTGTTCTGGATTTTGGCCATTATAACAGGTTCATAGTGGTACCTCATTGTTACTTTAATTTGCAATACATTAATAATATATGATGTTGAGCATCTTTTCATTTGCTTACTAACCATTGGTGTATCTTCTTTGATGAAGTGTCTGTAAAGGTCTTTTGCCATTTTTAAATTGAGTTGTTTATTTTGTTATTGGTAAGTTTTAAGAGTTCTTTGTATATTTTGGATAACACTCCTTAATCAGATGTGTCTTTTGCAAATCTTTTCTCTCAGCCTGTGGCTTGTTTTATCATTCTCTTGACAGTGTCTTTTGCAGAGTAGAATTTTTAATTTTAATGAATTCTAGCTATCAATTATTTATTTCATGGATTGTGCCTTTGGTGTTACATCTAAAATGCCATCTTCATATCCAAAGGTCATCTAGATTTTCTCCTATGTTATCTTCCAGAAGTGTTAGAGTTTTGCATTTTACTGTTAGGTCTGTGATCCATTTTGAGATAATTTTTGTGACGGTCTCTATTTGGATTTTTTTTTTTTTGGATGTATGTGGATGTCCAGTTGTCCCAGTCATTTGTTGGAAATGCTATCTTTGCTCTGTTGTATTGCCTTTGCTCTTTTCTCAAAGATCAGTTGACAAACTGATCTTTATGTGGGCCAATTTCTGGCTTTTGGGTCATTTTCTTGGCTTTATGTGGGTCTATTTGCCAGCTTTCTATTCTGTTCCACTGATCTACCTGTATATTATTTCATTGGTAACACACTGTCATGATTACTGTAGTAATATAAACATGTAATATAAAGATATTAAGTCTTACATTGGGTAGCGTCAATCCTCTGACTTTGTTTTCCTTCACTATTGAGTTGGCTATTCTGGGTCTTTTTCCCTTTCGTACAAACTTCAGCATTAGCGTGTCAATAGTCACAAAATAATCTGCGGAAATTTTGATTGGGATTGTGTTGAATTTATAGGTCAAATTGAGAATAACTAAAACCTTGATATGATGGAGTCTTCTTATTCTTGAAGATGAAACCTCTCTCTATTTTTAAATTTTATCTTTGGTATCTTTCATAAGAGTTTTGTGATTTTCCTCACATAGATTTTTGTACATATTTTATTTTTAAACCTATGTATTTCATTTTTTTGGCTGCTAATGTAAATGGTAATGTGTTTTTAATGTCAAATTCCACTTGTTTATTGCTGGTATATCAGAAAATGATTGACTTTTTAATATTAATCTTGTTTCTTGCAGTCTTGCTATAATCACTTAGTTCTAGGAGTTTTTAATCTATTCATTCAGATTTTCTACATGGAAAATAATGCCATCTATAAATAAGGCTCATTTATTTCTTCCTTCTAAATTTGTGTGCCTTTTATTTCCTTTTCTTATTGAATTATCCAGAACTTTCAACACAATGTTGGGAAGCAGTGGTGAGAGAGGACATTTTTGCTTGTTCTTGATCTTAGTGGAAAAGCTTTGAATTTCTTATTACTAGGTGTGATGATATCTATAGATTTTTTGGTAGATGCTCTTAATCAGGTTGAGAAAGTTCCTTTCTACTCTATTTCTAGGTTGCTGAGAGTTTTTATCATGAATGTTTGATTTTTGTCAAATTATTTTTCTGTATCTACTAATATGATGTAATTTTTCTTTTTTAGACTATTTATGTGATAGATTATATTAAGTGATTTTTGAAGGCTGAACCAGGCTTGGGTATCTAGGATAAAACTCATGTGGTTGTGTTATAAAAGTATTTTTATACATTGTTGGATTTCATTTGCAAATATTTTGTTGAGAATTTTTGCTTCTGTGTTCATCAGTGATATTGGTCTATAGTTTTTGTTCCTTGTAGGGTCTTTGTTTGGTTTTGGTATTATATGCCTCATATATTTTGATGCTTTGTTGGTAGGTGCATACATGTTAAAGATTGTTATGTCTTCTTGGAGTATTAACTTTTTTGTCATTGTGTAATGTTCTTCTTTATCCATGACAACTTTTTTCTTTTTCTTTCTTTTTTGGAGATGGAGTCTTGCTCTGTCACCAGGCTGGAGTGCAGTGGTGCAATCTTGGCTCACTGCAGCCTCCACTTCCTGGGTTCAAGAGATTCTTCTGCCTCAGCCTCCCAAGTAGCTGAGACCACAGGCACATGCCACTATGCCTGGCTAATTTTTGTATTTTTAGTAGAGACGGAGTTTCACCATGTTGGCCAGGATGGTCTCGATCTCTTGACCTTGTGATCTGCCCACCTTGGCCTCCCAAAGTGCTGGGATTACAGGCATGAGTCACTGCGCCTGGCCATCTCTGATGACTTTTTTGCTCTGAAATCCACTCTGTCTCAAATAAATACAGCTACTCCATTTTTCTTTTGATTAGTGAACTCATGGTATATCTTTCTCCATTCATTTACTTTTAATGTATATGTATGTTTATATTTAAAGGTGGTTTCAGGTAGACAACATATAGTTGGGCCTTGTTTCTTGATTCCTCTGACAATTTTTGTTTCTTAGAAAAAGGGCTTCACTCTGTCTCTCAGGCTGGAGATGTCTATTGGCTTTCTCTTCTATTTTTGTGATTTTTAAACCAGGAAAAATGAGAGGATCTAATTCCCTTCAGAGAAATTTCTCACTCCCACTGTGGGTAGCTCAGGAGCCCTTCTATATGAATATGTTATCAGTATACTGTCATGTATTCAGTGTCTTCTAGGGGCCTGGCAGTGTGCTGGTACTTTGCACACATTTAGGCCAACAAACTTGAAAGGGAGAGATTATTTATCAACACTTTTCTATGGGGAAAGGCTCGGGTTAAATAACCTCTCTACTACCAAAAACTGTAGCCAAGGAGTAGAAATATAAGCTAGATACCTTGATCTACAAAGCTAGAACCTTTTCTATTATTATAGATAATTTACTACTTTTGTATTTTCAGTAAAGTCTGCACTGTCCAATATTGTAGCCACCAGACACATGTGGCTACTGAGCATTAGAAATGCGGCTAGTCCAAATTGAGGTGTAGATTTCAAAGACTTACATGGATATATATTATTAATAATTTTAAGTATTGATTAAATGTTGAAATGACAATAGTTTAGATATATTGGGTTAAATAAAGTATATTATTAAAATTTTATCTGTTATGTTTTTAATGTGTCTACTACAAAATTTAAAATTATATTTTTAGCTTGCACTATATTTCTGACAGCCCAAATCCCAGTAAAAAGTGAGAGAACTGGTGAATTTTATTGTACTGCATATCCCATACTTAAGAAAGGTGGCTTTGTTAATTTGTGCTCTGTGTCCTACGCTGCTGAATGTGGCATGGACCACTCCCTTGCACTTGTATGTGATGTTCATTCTCTGCGTAGGGAATCTGAGCATTTTAATTGTGCCTGACAGAGGCTCATCCCTTCAGCTCAAGGTTAACGAGATGTTTTGGCTCACACTCAGATGTCCCACTTTCTTAGCTGGCTCTATGCCAGGCTGTCTGTCCGCTGCTGTGTTGCACTGTCTCTAAGCCACCAAAGTCAGTGTTACCTTGTTCCCCTTCAGGTCCTTGTGAGACAGTCCATGGGGAGTTTTGGCCCTGAAAGACTTGGCTAAAGGCCTGTCAGTCTTTAGAAATGGTGCCAGAAGCCCTGTGGGGAGCAGCATGGTTCTGGCAAAAATGCAAATATCTTCTATACACAGACATTTCATACACCTACCCCACATTCCAACACCTCGTTGGCTTTACTTAAAGGGCACATCATATATTCTTGTTGTCTTACATATTTTGAGTAAACTTTTAAGATGCTCAACCAAATTCTGGGTTATGAGCCCCTTTGAATGATGAATGAAGCAGAAAAGTAAAAATAATAGGTTATTTTCCTTACCATATTGGTTGTCTGTTTCAAATCTGTTTTTATTAAGCTGAAACCAAATGAAATTCTCATCTCATGTACTTAATACACATTCATTTATTCATTAATAAGGCATCAGCTGTGCAATAGGCACTGCAGGTGACCCAGATAATACATACTTCCTTCCCTCAAAGTACTTTTGAAAGCCACACATGTAAATAGACACAACATGAACCTAAATGCCAATTTGCATTTAGGGACCTCAACAGAGTGCTTTTTGGAGTTAAGAGAGGAAAGAAACTTTGACCAGGATGACCAGGGAAAACCATCAAGTAGAAGGTATAATTTGGGCTGATATTTGAGGGATTAAGAGAGCCTACTCAAAGAAAAGAAAGGATGTTGGGGTAACAGAAAGAGATAAATAGTTAGGTGACAATATGCTATTCTTGTTTTGGTGGAGCAGGGAGTGAGGTCAGGACACTGGGAGATCACATTGAATACAATTATTCAATGCCAGACTAAGGAGTGTCAATCTATTTTTCTCCCAATAATAATGTTAGGGTAAACAAAAACTAAAATTATTTCAAGAAACATATACAATGAAATAGTAATATAATCACTACCAGGCAAGGGGAAATACAAGTTAAAATAAAAAGGCAAGAGCAGATGACACTGCTGAGGAAAAAGTACTTATGAGCTTCCTAGTGCCAAAGCAAAAAGGAAGCTAAGATTGATATTTTAATTATTACTGTCCATGAGAAAAAACTTTAATTGTGTAAGAAAAGTGACTTGAAATTTAAAGGAAATTTCTTGTGTGGGCTTAATAATGTATAGAAAATTCTTTAATCATACCATTTAGGACAGGCTTAGGCAAGGACTTCATGACTAAAACACCAAAAGCAATGGCAACAAAAGCCAAAATAGACAAATAGGATCTAATTAAACTTAAGAGTTTGTGCACAGCAAAAGAAACAATCATTAGAGTGAACCAGCAACCAACAGCACGGGAAAAATTTTTTGAAATCTACTCATCTGACAAAGGGCTAATGTCCAGAAGCTACAAAGAACTTAAACAAATTTACAAGAAAAAAACAAAGAAACCCATTCGAAAGTGGGTGAACAATATGAACAGACACTTTTCAAAAGAAGACATTTATGAGACCAACAAACATATGAAAAAATGTTCATCATCACTGGTCATTAGAGAAACGCAAATCAAAACCACAATGAGATACCATCTCATGCCAGTTAGAATGGCGATCATTAAAAAATCTGGAGACAACAGATGCTGGAGAAGATGTGGAGAAATAGGAACACTTTTACACTGTTGGTGGGAGTGTAAATTAGTTCAGCCATTGTCTAAGACAGTGTGGCAATTCCTCAGGGACCGAGAACTAGAAATACCATTTGACCCAGTAATCCCATTACTGGGTATATGCTCAAAGGACTGTAAATCATTTTATTATAAAGACACAGGCGCATGCATATGTTCACTGTGGCACTGTTTACAATAGCAAAGACCTAGAACTAACCCAAGTGCCCAGCAATGATAGACTGGACAAGGAAAATGTGGCACATATACATCATGGAATACTATGCAGCCATAAAAAACGATGAATTCATGTCCTTTGTAGGGACGTGGATGACTGTAAACCATCATTCTTGGCAAACTGACACAAGAACAGAAAACCAAACACCATATGTTCTCACTCATAGGTGGGTGTTGAACAATGAGAACACATGGGCACAGGGAGGGGAACATCACATACTGGGATCTGTTGCGGGGTGGGAGACTAGGGGAGAGACAGTGGGGGGTGGAGAGTTTGGGGAGAGATAACACTGGGAGAAATGCCTGATATAGGTGATGGGAGATGGAGACAGCAAACCATCATGGCATGTGTGTACCTATGCAACAATCCTACAAGATCTGCACATGTAACCCAGAACTTATAGTACAATAAAAAACAGAAAATCCTCAATCACATAGATTTATTTAAATGTCCTTTTATAAAATATGAGAAAATACTGTGTATATTGGTGCTTTCTAAGCACAATGAACATGCAGTCACCTGGAATCTCATTAAAATACAGATCCTCTTTTGATTACTATAGCCTTATAGTATGTTGCAAGTTGGGTAATGTGATGCCTACAGTTTTGTTCTTTTGCATAGGATTGCTCTGGCAATTCAAGTTCTTTTTTGGTTCTACATGAATTTTAAAGTAGTGACATAGTTTGGTTGTGTCCCCACCCAAATCTCATCTTGAATTGTAGTTCCCCTAATTGCCATGTTTTGTGGGAGGAATCTAGTGGGAGATAATTGAATCATGGAGACAGTTTCCCCCATACTGTTCTCATGGTAGTGAATAAGTCTCATGAGATCCTATGGTTTTTTAAGGTGAAGCCCCTTTCACTTCACTCTTATTCTATCTTGTCTGCTGCCATGTAAGACGTGCCTTTACTCCTCCATCACCTTTTGCTATGACTTGAGGCCTCCCCAGCCACCTGTAACTGGGAGTTCATCAAACCTCTTTTTCTTTATAAGTTACCCAGTCTTGCGTATGTGTTTAGCATTAGCATAAAAATGGACTAAAACAGTAAATTGGTACTACTAGAGTAGGGCACTGCTGTAAAGATACCCAAAAATGTGGAAGCGACTTTGGAACTGGGTAACAGGCAAAGGTTGGAGCAGTTTGAAGGGCTCAGAAGAAGACAGGAAGGTATGGGAACATTTGAGCTTTCTAAAGACTTGCTGAATGGCTTTGACAAAACTGCTGATAATGATATGGACAATGAAATCCAGGGTGAGGTGGTCTCAGATGGAGATGAGGAACTTGCTGGTAACTGGAGTAAAGTTGACTCTTGCTATGTTTTAACAAAGAAACTGGTAGCATTTTGCCCCTGTCTTAGAGATTTGTGGAACTTTGAACTTCAGGGAGATGATTTAGATTATCTTGCAGAAGAAATTTCTAAGCAGCAAAGCATTCAAGAGGTAATTTGGATGTTGTTAAAAGCACTCAGTTTTAAAAGGGAAACAGTATAAAAGTTTGGGAAATTGCTGCCTGACAATGAAATAGAAAAGAAAAACCCGTTTTCTGAGGAAAATTTCATGTTGGCTGTAGAAATTTGCATAAGTAATGAGGAGTCAAATGTCAGTCAACAAGATAATGGTGAAAATGTCTCCAGGGCATGTCAGAGACCTTTATGGCAGCCCCTCCATCACAGGCTCAGAGGCCTAGGAGGAAAAATGATTTTGTGGGCCAGGCTTAGGGTCCCCTTCTGTGTGCAGCCTAGGAACTTGGTGCCCTGTATCCCAAATGTTGTAGTTATGGCTAAAAGGGGCCAAGGTATAGCTTGGGCCATGGCATCAGAGGGTATAAGCCCCAAACATTGGCAGCTTCCATGTAGTATTAAGCCTATGGGTGCACAGAGATCAAGAATTGAGGTTTGGGAACCTCTGCCTAGATTTCAGAGGATGTATGGAAATGCCTAGATGTTCAGGCAAAAGTTTGCTGCAGGAGTGGGACCCTTATGGAGAACCTGTGTTAGGGCAGTATGGAAGGGAAATGTGGGGTTGAAGCCCTCACACAGTCTCCACTGGGGCACTACCTAGTGGAGCTGTGAGAAGAGGGTCACCATACTCCAGATCCCAGAATGGTAGATCTAATGACAGCTTACATCATGCACCTGGAAAAGCCACAGATACTCAACACCAGCTCATGAAAGCACCTGGAGGGGGAAGCTATATCCTGCAAAGCCACAGGGGTGGAACTGCCCAAGACCATGGGAACCCACCTCTTATATCAGTGTGACCTGGATGTGAGACATGGAATCAATGGAGATCACTTTGGAGCTTTAAGATTTGACTGTCCTGCTGGATTTTGGACTTGCATGGGGCCTTTAGCCCCTTTGTTTTGGCCAATTTCTCCCATTTGGAATGGGTGTATTTAGCCAATGACTGTAACTCCATTGTATCAAGGAAGTAACTAACTTGCTTTTGATTTTACAGGCTGATAGGTGGAAGGGACTTGCTTTGTCTAAGATGAGACTTTGGACTGTGGACTTTTGAGTTAATACTGAAATGAATTAAGCCTTTGGGGAACTGCTGGGAAGGCATGATTGTTTTTAAATTTGAGGGCATGAGATTTGGGAGGGGCCAGGGTGGAATGATAAGATTTGGCTGTGTCCCCATCCAAATCTCATCTTGAACTATAACTCCCATAATTCCTATGTTTTGTGGGAGGGAACTGGTAGGAGATAATTGAATCATGGGGACAGTTTCCCCCATACTGTTCTCATGGTAGTGAATAAGTCTCATGAGATCTTTTGATTTTATAAGGGGAAACCCTTTTCACTTCATGCTCGTTCTCTCTTGTCTGCAATCATATAAGACGTGCCTTTGCTCTTTGCCTTCTGCTGTGATTGTGAGGCCTCCCTAGCCATGTAAATCTGTGAGTTAATTAAACCTCTTTTTGTTTATAAATCACCCTGTCTCAGGTATGTCTTTATCAGCAGCATGAAAACAGGCCAATACAAATAGTTTTTTCTAGTTCTGTGAAAAATGACATTGGTAGTTTTATTGGAATAACATTGAATCTGTTGATTGTTTTGGGCAGTATGGCCATTTTAACACTGATTTTTCCAATCCATGCATATGAAATGTTTTTTCATTTGTTTCTGTTTTCTATTACTTATTTCAGCAGGGTTTTATAGTTCTCCTTGTAGAGACCTTTCATTCCCTTGGTTAGATATGTTTCTAGGTGGGTTTTTTTTTCCATTATAAATAGAATTTTATTCTTTATTTGGCTCCCAGCTTGAACATTATTGTTGTATAGAGATGCTACTGATTTTTGTACATTGATTTTATGTCCTGAAATTTTCAAAAACAGACACATGACCAATGGGACAGAAAAGAGAACCTGAAAATGATGCCTTACACCCACAATCATCTGATCTTTGACAAAATCAACAAACAAATCATGGGGATAAGACTTTCTTTTCAATAAATGGTGCTGGGACAGCTGGCTAGCCAAGTGCAGAAGAATTAAATGAGACCCCTACCTTTTACCATATGAAAAAGTTAACTCAAGATAGATTAAAGATTTAAATGTGAGACCTCAAACTATAAGAATCCTAGGAGAAAACCTAGGAAATACCATTCTGGATGTCAGCTTTTGGAAAAAATTTATGATTAAGTTCTCAAAAGCAATTGAAACAAAGCAAAAATTGACAAATATGACCTAATTAAACTAAAGAGCTCTGTAGAGCAAAAGAAACTGTCAAGAGTAAATAGACAATATACAGAATGGGAGAAAATATTCATAAACTGTGTCTAACAAAGGTATATCCAGCATCTATAAGGAATTTAAAAAATTAAACAAAAATAAAAAAAAAACATTACAAAGTTGACAGTAGACGTAAAGATACTTCTCAAAAGAAGACATACAAGTGGCTAACAAACATGAAAAAATGCTCAACATTACTAAACATCAGAGAAATGCAAATCAAAACCACAATACGATACCATCTCACACCATCCATAATGGCTGTTGTTAAAAGTCAAAAAAAAAAAAAAAATAGATGAGGTGAGGCTGTGAAGAAAAGAGAACAACTTACATAAGTTGATGGGGATGTAAATCCAACCACTGTGGAAAGCAGTTTGGAGATTTCTCAAATAACATGAAACTACCATTCTGTTCACCAATCTCATCACTGAATATCTATTCAAAAGAAAACAAATTGTTCTACCTAAAAGACGTATGCACTCATATCTTCATTGTAGCACTATGCACAATAATGAAGACATGTAATCAACCTGGGTGTCCAGCACTGATGGAGTGCATAAAGAAAATATGGTGCATATATACCATGGAATACTATGCAGCCATAAAAAGAATGAAATCATATCCTTTGCAGCAACATGGATGGAGCTGGAGGCCATTATCCTGAGGAAATTAATGCAGAAACAGAAAATTAAATGTCATGTTATAACTTATAAGTGGGAACTAAGAAGGAACTACTAGAAGCAAGAGGGAGGGAATGGGGCAAATGTTGAAAAATTAACTATTGGAGTACTACACTTACTATCTGGGTGATGAGATCAATCATACCCTAAACCTTAGCATCATGCAATATACCCATGCAACAAACCTGCACAGGTACCCCCTGAATCTAAAATAAAAGTTGAAATTATTAAAAAAAAACAGAACCCAAATCTGTAGGTCTGGAGGGGTCCTCACATTCTGCATTTCCAACAAGATCCGTACTATGGTTTGAATGTTTGTTCCCTGGAAAACTCATGTTGAAATATATTGTTAATAAATTAGCATTTACAATACTCATTGTAAGAGTATTGAAAGGTGGAAACTTTAAGAGGTGATTAGAGGTGGTATGAATGCCATTATAAAAGGGTGAGCTTGACTCCCTTTTCTCTCTTGGCCCTTTTACCTTCTGCCAAGGGATCATCTAGCCTACTCCTCTCTGAAGGATGCAGTGTGCCAGGCTCTATCTTGGAAGAAGAGAATGACCTCACCAGAGACCAACCTTGCTAGAACCTTGACCCATGACTTCCCAGCCTCCAGAGCTGTGGGCCAGTAAATTTCCATTCTTTATAAATTACTCAGCCTCATGTGTTCTGCTATAGCAACACAAAATGGACTGAGGCACCACCACTGCTGCTGCTGCTGCGGTTCTGCAGCATACACTATGTGTAGCAAGGGTCAACTACTCAAAAAGTCTATTAAAACAGGGAATCAAAAACTGATGCATATGTTAGTAATTTTATTGTAACTAACAATGCAGCCATGTAGCTATCTTTTGATATACAGTAAGAGCCTTTTCTTTACATGGCAATCTGATCGAAGTAAGTTTCTAAATTTTTACATTTTTAGAAATTTCCTAGTTTTTTACAGTGGTCTTATATACATCTAGTGTGACAGCAATTTTTAGTACCCAATTTACTGAATGTATCCAAAGCAATTAACAAAATTTTTCACAAAACCTAAACTCTTTTTATTTACATTCTGATCACTTATATAATATTTAACCAAATTATAAAATTAAAATAACAAAATTAACTAGCATAAATAGATTTGAGGAAAAACACAATTGACACTTAACAAGCAAATAACTGGAGAGGCAGAAACGTCCAGACTTGCTGGCTGCTGGCATTCAGCTGGCCGTGGGCTATCCTCAGTGCTTTTCCAGAGGGAGTATCTGTAAACTAGCACATTGGGTAAGTGGAAATCAGTAGTGCAACTTCAAGAGAACCAAGGCCAGGAATTAGGCTTTCAGAGAATTAGGCTGTATAGAATATATGAAGGCCTGGGTGGGCAGTGTTCATCCAACAGTATTCCTTAATGGTCTTATCTTGGCTTTTGATGAAAGCTGGGCAGCAGCTAATTCCACACTGTGTTCTCTTGCCAGGCTTTCGAGGAAGCACAGCTCTGGGAATTTCCTGGAAATCTTTCTTCTTCTGAGTAGGGTTCAGTGAATGGTAGCTGCAGTCCGGAATAGTTCTGGAAGGTCCAGCTCATTTGCAACAAGACAGTTTGAAGTGACGTTAGACCCATGGAACTTCTGGTCCTCACCAAGGAGCAAGGCTCACGGAGGATCAGCCTAAGGATCCGTGCCTAACCAGTGACATACAAATGGCAGAATAGGACAGAATATTTTCAGCATGTAGATACAAAAGAATCAATGCCCTGAACATTTAAAGAACTCTCACAAATAGGTAAGAAGGAAATAAACTCAATTGCCAAAGGGATGAGGTATCTGGACAGGTAATTTGCTCAAGAGATTCTCAGGGAATGAACTACTGGATTAACAAAAAATTTAACAGACTTATAATATTCACTGTTAGCAAGGATGCAGGTCAACAGGCAAACATACTATATGATTATATAAATTGATAGTCTTTTTGAAGGGTAATCTCATAAAAAATATGTGTCAACTCCTCCTACGTGCTAGTATTGCTTTATGGGCCGGGAATGTAAGAGTAAAAAAAAAATTTCTCATTCTCATAAATCTTATCTTTTAGTGGAGGGATATAGACAATAAATAGATATGTTCTGGTTGATAAAAGCTGAGAATAAAATAAAGCAAGGTAAGAGATGAGAATGGGTGGGTTGCTATTTTATATAGAATGGTTAGGGACAGCCTCAGATAAGGTGACATTTAACTATTTGCATCTGTTAGGAAAAAGATTTATATCTATATGCATAGGCATTAAAAGAGCTTCAACCTATTGTTTATTGAAAATAGCAAGTTACAGAATGATGTCTTGGGTATGATTCCTTTATATTAAAAAGGTATGTGTGTTTATATTTAAATAAATATATATAATGCATTAATGCAATACAATAAATTCATAGGGATGTGTGTGTGTGTGTGTGTGTATGCGTGTGCGAGCGCGCGCACACACGCACACACACTCAAGCCTCATTGTCTCTGGAGTTAAGTTTGCATAGGAGGGAGATAATATACTAGTAGGTAATTTCTTTTTGAAGGGAAGCAAAACAAGATATTGAAAAGGCACAATAACATTAGGAAAACATTACAAAAATAGAATATGACAATGATAAAACATGTTAAACCTTTTTTTCTTAAACCAAGGATTTGGAGGCCATGACCTTAAATAAAAAATATCAGCAGACTTGAAAACAAGAGAAAGAACCAGGTGAATGGTGTCTTGGTAGGTGGAGGAAGGCACAGTTGGGAGCCACAGTTTACATTCTGGCATCCCCGACCCACGCATGACGAGACCTCGGGCCACTTGACAACTCTGTGCCATTTGCCTCATCTGTCAAATGGAGACAACTACTTCTGAGAGCAGTTGTGAGTAATAAATGAGTTGATTCATATGGGAGTTGTTGTGAGTGATAGATGAGTCGATGCATATGCAGTTCAGAACACTGCTTGGCACATAGTTAACAGCTTACTAATATTAGCTGTTAAAAGGGTCCTCAGTTCCACTAAGTGAGGGGCTTTAATGGCTCCACAGAAGGCCGGCAGCCCACCTGCAGAAGGTGGGACCTCTTGACCTGTTCTTTAGCATCTCGACACTTCACGGATATTGTCATGGTTGAAAAACGTATGTCAGGTGATTAATCAGAGTACAAACTGACCGACTGGTGTGTGGTGTAGAAGTCAGGGGAAAAGCACGGGACACAATGGAGCTCGGATCCTGACTCTACTACCAGGGTGCCATTTGCACTTAAGGAGGGAGGAAAAACAAAAGGCAGACCCTCTTTGCTTTGCTGACATTTATTTGCCTTAATAAGCTGTACGACGAATCCTCAGGAAGTCGAGGGGTTTGGTTGTTTTCCTAGATTTCTAGGAAATGTAAGTTTGCACATCTCAAACTGACTAACTTTAAATCACTAGACATGTTTTAGTTGCTGTAAAGCAACTTTCAAATGCTGCCCATTGTAGTCCTTCCACTGTGCATGGCGAAGTGGGTGACACATTTAATTTTGCTGAGGACAAATGTTAAGGGACCCTACCTGAACAGGAAAAGGTACCCAGAGGGAAAAGGAACCCAGAATTTTCTGGCATTCCACTGGATACCCCTTTTTCTTACTGCTTCCTTAATATGGCCTCTTCCTTTTCCTTCCACAATAATGTTGCCAAGTATGCCAAAGTATGGAATGGATTGTCCCAGGGCAGGTGATCTTGCCGGGATCACAATGCATTAATAGCTTCAGGGCAAAGCCAGGTATGTTCATAGGACACCTGGTCAACCACTCTAAGTCCTGACCTACCAAAACCTCCTCATGGATTATGTAAGTGATCGTATTACACTTGTCAAGCCAGACACAGCAGGCTTGCCCTTTAATCTTTTTCTTCATTTCTGTCTTCTTTCTGTTCCTTTGTCCCCTCTCCTTTTTATTATTGTTTTCATTCTCTACCCCCTGTTCTGTGCATTTTCTATAGATTTCCTATCTTATTTCCTGTATAACACATTCACCAACATTGTGGTTATAATTTTACATTTACTTTCAGATCATGTGTATGTTCCAAATAGGCATATTGACAGGCATTGACTCCAATGAAAAAAGTTGTCATGTATCAAGCCTAGAGCAGGCTTGGCTAGACTGCCGTTTCCCCCATGAAATGTTATTGACCATTCTTTTTAAATGCTTCATAGCTCTTTTGAGAAATAACTATCTTTAGGGAATAAGGTATAATTTACTGGGAGACATTAGCTTTCGTAAATACCTAAGTAATCTCATGATAAAGGGACCCAGCAACATTTGTGTCTGTTCCTGCGTGTTTAAGAATTTAAGCATTAAAGCTGAAGCAGTGTTACTGGTGGATGGTTGCCCCAGAGTAAATATGCTTCTGGAGATTCAGGAGATTTTCTGTGGAGTATGTTGGCTAGCATTGTTGTGACTGGTGCTTACATATTTTGCTCTTGGCACTTAAAATTGTGCTTGGGGTGTAGTAGTCAGTTTATTGAAGAAGAAACAAAAAAGCAGTGGCTTTATGAAACTCATTTATTCACCTTATTAGGATTGCTTCATTGTTTGTCAACTCGAAATATTAGTGAGGATTTAGGGAAATAATCTTGCTCTCTAATTAGATGAAATTGGAGGCTTATTGCTATAGCCATAAATGATCTTTTAGGTGTTACTAATTCAACTAATTCTCAGATGTCCAATTTGTGCAGCCTGTTGATGATATTATTCAGTGAAAAAGGTTTGGGGAGATTGGGAATGATTAAGAAAATTTGTTTTGTTCACAACCTAATGATAACACTTGAGGATAATGTAAAAACAATAGCAACTTTGAGAGTCACAATGGGTCATCCAGCAATGAACTATTAAGTCATCAAGATTTGGATCATTAAGTGCTCAGCTACATAAGGAAGAAATGAATTACTAATTTGTGTTGTTAAGGCTAATGTTCTTGTTTAGTGTTTAGACTGACAAACAAGTTCCTGCCCTGGAGCCTTCCAAGATGGAAATATGGAGAGGTTGCCTGGTGGGCTATACTCATAGGGGTCCCAGATTATCTCTGTCCAGGAAGCAGTGATGGGGAACAAGCAAAAATATTCTCTGCATGGTGTCTCCCCTTCTCTGGCATCAATAATCCAAGCTACAAGGTCTTGCTATGCTTTATCTCTACCATTACTGTGCCTAAATTTATCTTTATCCGTTCTCAACCTTTATTCACTGAAAGGAAGTATTGTGAGGGAAATGAGGATCTGCATCTTTACATCCATTTATTTGTTTTGCATAAAGTCCTTAGTGTTTATTTTCCCTTAGGGATGCTGGCTTTCTTAGGGAGGGGATCTGTTATAATAATTAATTGCAAGCGCACTAGGCTGAGATGACTCTAGTGCCTTTGCAAAAACCAAAACCTAACTGAGTCTCAACACTAAAACTTAAATTTAATCAGAAATTGCTAACCAACCTGTAACTAGAGACTTTCCACCTTAATCAGATATTTTCTTTGCCTTGCTTCCACAGACACCTTATACAAGTTTCCCCTTGCACCCTTTCAGGGGAGTGCTGAACCACTTGTGGTCTGGGACTGCCGGGTTCATGAACTGCCGAATGCTCAAATAAATTTGTTAAAATTTTAACGTACCTAAGTTTATCTGTTAACAGTCATTCTTTATAATCAGGGGATTCAAAAGGGACTGAAAAATGCAAAGGTGATTTGTACTTTTATAGAAGGTAATAAAAATCAGAAATCTTAAGGATGCCATACAGATCAGAGGCTTCACACGTTCCTTTGATAACTTAGGCAAACTCACTCAAGGCAATTAGCAAAAGAGCTCAGCCTAACACTTTGGGGTCCATTTAATCAGAGACTAGTCTGGCAGGTCAATTCTGAGGCTCTACTAAGGCTCTAAGAGCCAAAGCAGCTTCTGGCTTTCTAATAGTGAACAGGACAGCAGTTTTAAAGCAGATGTGTGTCTGCTAATAACCAGGGCTCAATCCTTAAAATTAGTTCTGAACCCTCCCGGTTTATACTTGGCAATTCCAAAATACTGAATTGCTATCAATGCTATTATGATACTTCATGTATGCTCGTTATTTTAGTATTCATCAAAAGAAATATTTTATGTAGCAGCTTTAATAAAATTTATTTTTTTAGTAAAAACATTGGCCATATCGTGTTCTGGATAGTAGAAAAACTTCACCTACAATCTTTGAGGAAGATTATGGATAATTAAACTTAAGCGAAAAGGGCCACTTAGTTTTAATAGCCCAAATAGTGACATCAAATCTCAGAGAGGACAAAAGGCTTAAGAAGTCATGTCTTACAGATTGAATCTTATTCAAATGACCTAAATGTCAAAAGTAATATGATTATGAACCTATAAAAAACGAGAAAAAAATCATTTCTCGGTTATATTGTTAAAAAAAAGAAAGGTGATAAAATTATATACAATATGCTACATTTTGTGTATGGCCAGCACAGAAAATGAGAATATATATTTGATTTGCATGCATTTGCACAAAGAAACCTTGCAAGGATAAACAGTAATAAAAGTGGAGGTGTGAAGTGGATGGAGACATGGGTGGGAGCATGATTCTGAGTATACCTGTCTGTGGCTTTGAGTTTGAAACAAGTAAGTGTATTACTTAAGAACAAAAATGAAAAGACAAAAACATGATTAGATATTTTGTTGGAAACGTTAAACCTAGAGGGAATATTTGCAGATGTAAAGTGTCACATTTGAGCGTGAGTACAGCATTGCGATGTAGTAGAAATGTCCGTCAGCTGAGAGACAGTAGACATGGGCCCAGTTTTACCACAGACTGTTTTTGTATCATTTAACACTGGATTGGCAAGTAAACTTAATTTGATGTCTTTTATGTTTATGATTAAATATAAAAAGTCTGTCTGAAGTATTCTGTCCAGAAGGATTTTAAGGCCACATCTGGGTGCAGTAGAAAAGATTGCTTTGCTGAATGATCTCTGCTGTGAGTAGAGGACAGGAGAGTGATGGTATGCATGCCTTCTATTTGTCCTTGTGATTTGTTTTTAAATCATGTGCAAGATTAGGGGCTTAGACCAGATTATCTTTAAGACCCATAGTTTAAAAATGTTAATAATAAACAGAATATATTCTAAAAAGGTAAAGAAGGAGGGGAGGGTATGGTCAATTGTGGTCCCGTCACTTCAGACAAGTTCCCTCGCAGTGGGTGAACAGGCTGCAATGGTCTAGCATTGAGTACTCCTTAGTCATTCTGTTGGAAGGTGTTCAAGGCAAGGATACAACACTTTCTCAGGGAATGTGATGTAGGCAATTTTTGGAATGCGGAAAACTTGATAACTTCAATTCCCCTTCCATTTCTGGAACATTATAACAACTAAAGAGCCTGCTGGAAGAAACTTGGAAGAGCCTCTGAGGCAGCCAGTTATCTGTGGTGCTGGGAAAGAGCTGAGTGACTGGTGGAAATGGAGACGGCGCATATCTCCTGAAAGCCTAGTGAAAGGACAGATTTTTGTGGTTTCTTTAGAGCCTAGCCAGGAGAAGTCTATGGGTCTTGTTGAAAAAGACTTGGCCTATTCATGTGGCATTTGTGCTTCCTGATGAACTGCTTAATCCTACTTTCCCTGAAGTTTGAGAGCCATGGTTATAGTCTAAGGCCAGGAGACTGTACAAGAAGCCAGTTTGCAAGAGGAAGGGGCCTGGCTCCCCATCTTCTGAGCAGGACATCAGGTAGAGGTCCCCTAAAGCCTGAGGGGGCTTGCTAGTGCCATAGGGACCTTCAGAGTCCTGGAGATGAGACATTTCAAAGCTGTTGATGCCGTAAGTCCACAGAGAGATAAAAGACATGTGGAGAGCTGACCAGAGCCCATTTGGGGTGGCAGTTCCCTTCTCCTCTTAGCTTCTTGGAACCTCCTGTTCCTTGGAGCTCCTGGCAAAGCAGGCTGCACTCTGCCATGTCAGCCCTAGACTCCTGGCTTCTGCTTCCCAAATGGGGGCCTTCCTATCCCAGTATCCCAGTCAGACAAAAGCTTCTAGGCTGTCCTGTTCAATACAGTAGTCCCTGGCAGGCTATGGCCATTTAAATTAAAATCAATTAAGATAAAGTAAAAATTCCAGTACCTCAGTTGCACTGGTCACATTTCAAGGGCTCGGTAGCCATTTGTGGCAAGTGGCTACTAAATTGGATTGTGCAGATTTAGTTCCTTCCCATCATCACAGAATGTTCTGTTGGATGGTACTGCTTTATAATGTGTATGTAGAAGTCACTACAGACAGATGGATTCACCAGTGAGAAACTTCCAACAGGGAAAACACAAGTAAGAACTCCTGGGATTTATCTTTTACCAGAGCTCCCTAGGTGGTGACAGTCTTTCCAGCCTCACTCTAACCCTCAAAGGAGGAAAACTGGAGTTTGCCTCCAGCAAGGCCTTCTATGTCACTGTTATTTGAAGTCTGATCTGTGGACCAATAGTGATCTGTGAACTGAGAGTAGGCATTCAGAAACTTACAGAATTTTTTTTTTTTGACATTGCCATGACATCCAAGCATGTGATCAGATGATTGTCTTGCCGAAGATTGTCTAGACCAATTCAGGGGTTGTAATTACCTGCTGTAACAGTAGAACCAAGTTACAGCAGGTGATATTTTAACATTAATTGGTAAATTCAAATCTGCAAGTGTATAAAATCCACAATCCACTACTTTCATTAAAAGAACACAAATTTAACTACAATTTTACAGGATAAATTGTTATGGCTTGCTACTGATAAGGATAAAAGAAAAAGGATCCTTTTATTGACTAAGGACAAAAGATTAACAAGGATAGTTTTGTAAATCTAGTGTCACTTGCTTCATTTTGGATAAAAGTTGAGAATGAATATTCTGATCTTGCTGAAATGCCCTTGAGATATCTTACTCTATTCCTGCCAGCTACCTCTGGTTAAGACTTGTTTCTCCACTATCAGCATTATTAAAAGGAAACATAGAAACTAGATATCCAACATTCCCTATAAGCAGTATTGTTGCCAATTCAATTTGATTTAGATAAGTTAATAAGCAAGAAACAAGTTCCCTTGTAACATTAAAAACCTTAAATGTTGATATGTATGCTGTTTGTACAAAGTAGCTATACAGCACTTATTACAGAGACCACTGTTTCTTTTATAACTTTTTGCTTTCATTGCACAATGAGGAAAAGTGGCAAGTATAATAAGAATTTTCTACATTAATCTGTAAATACACTTTCAGTGGCATTCATATGGTTTTGGGATTCTTTATCCAATGCTGTTTGTTTTGATTGTAGGTACTGAAATTTATTTTTATGTGTATTGAATCTAATAACAAAAGATTGGGGCATATATTTTTATATTCCTACTTTTAATTTCTTTTTTTCTAGTAATTCACTTATATTTTATAAAAAATGTCTGCAAAAGATTAAGTTTCAACAATAGTTATTCAACCACAGATGATCTGCAGAGCATGTCCACCCTGGTCCAGGTTGCTTTGCCGTTCTTTCCTGGAGGCAGCTTGCGGGAGATACCCGGAAGTGGGCTGGCTGTGTCCCCAGGGCTGGGTTTGTAGATGCCAGTTTAAAATGGAGATCTGCAGGGCCATTGTGGAAGAAGGGTTCTCAGGACAATTCCTGGTTTAGCAAAACTGGACTTAGAAGGGATCATGGCAGGGAAGGGGGTGATAAAGCAAAATCTTCAGGTGGCAGACGGTAATTATATTTTAATTTAGATACATTGATAGAGTAATACAGATTCAATTATCAGTAAGATTAATGAACACAGATTAACTTTCCAATTAGTGGAGGTAGAGCTGGAGGTGGACAGGTGATGAAAGCAAGGGAATGAAAAAAACTGTGACCAAGTCAGCCAATGTAAGTAAACAGAAAAGAGGAAATAACATTAAAGAATACGGAATAGTAAACCTAAAATCAGATGAAATGGCAAGGTATGTGCATCTCTTTTCGTGTAAGATATGAATGGTCTAAAATCATCAAAGAACAGAAAACTTCAGATTGAGTTCAGAAAATATTATACTATCTGTTACCTATAGGTATTTCACACACTGCAAAGTGGCCAAGAAAGGTTGAAAAGTTCTTGTAGATGTGTGACAGTCATGCAGTGCGGACTTCGTGTAGCTGTTTATTTAATTTTGTGAGGATGTTGACCAGCTGTGGTTTTAGAGTTAAACTGGGCTTGGGTTTATGCTAAAGGAAATAAACAAACTTGTGGACAAAAAGACATCACTATCTTTTCGTGATTCCCACTGGGAAGGTTGTTGTGCTAGAATTAGAGAAAGTAGGAGAGAGAGAAGGAGAATCAGTCTCTTCAGGATATGTCTTGCCAAGAGGGCAGGTTTCCTCACAGCTGGATGGAACCCTGTGGTGGTAGCAGTGGGTAGGCAGCTTCCTGGGAGCACCTCTGCCTGCCGTTCTCCTTAAAATCCACCAGGAGCCTGTGCTGGCGGGCTCATTTGCAGGCAGGATTGCCTTGGGATGCATTGGGTTTTTCCATCCACACTAGTTCCTTCCCTTTGGGGGTGGGAAAAGGCAGTTGGGATCCAAATAGACTGATTACTCTCTTTCATGGAATTTCTCCAGATACAACAATAATTCGGTTCACATCGCCCATCAATGTGCAGGCCACATGTCTCTGGATGGTCCCTATATATTTGAACATTCTTCTCTTCCTCTGATATCTCCCTCAGCTTCCAGATGTTCTTGGGAGATTACAAAACAGACAAGAATAGAACTTGAAAATTTTGAAAGCATATTTTAGTCTCTCTATAAATTTAGTGCAATTCAAGCTAAGAGATTAGACCTGATGTGCACAAAACTATTTTCTTTGGATGCAAATAAAAAGGAAAAATACACATTTGATGTTGGAAACAAAGTATGCTTATTCTCTGTTGGCCTTTGCCTTGCCCCTAGTTCTGTAATGTGCACATAGCAGATATTCAATACATCATGTTAAATTAATGTCATTTAGCAAAGCAAATTTTATCCACAAACTTCTGTCATAATAAAAACATGATTCAAAGTTGTTATTGGTCTTATTACGAAGAAGAGCTAAAATTACAATGCAGAGCTAAAAGCTGCAATGAAATGTACCCAATTAGAATCATATAAGCAAACAGGATGATGATTATTATTAGTGCTTGAAAATGTGAATGGAAGGCTAAATGACAGAGATGTTTTAAATAGACTTTCATTTTTTCTCCTCAAGCCCAAGATACACTGGACTAAAGGTTGGAGTTGCAGTCATGTAGCATGAAGACAGTTCTTCATATTAAACACAGTCAGAGCCGAAGTGAGAAATAAGTTCCTTTTCATTGAAACAACTGAACATTTTCTGAGTTTGTCAACCGTAGATGGTAGGTGGGCAAGAGAATGTATACTTTGGACATTATTGGAGTTATTGTGTGTGTATGAGAGAGACTCATCCTTGTCAACAGAATCAGTATGTCCCCACCATGTTCTGGGAGAGTTTATCCTAGCCCAGATCACTACCCACTCTATTCTCAGGATATAATCAAAAGAGAAGGTACCTCTAGCACAAAGCCACGACCATCTGTAGGCAGATGCTGCAGTGGCCTTGGACCTGGTGGTGACCAGCACAATAGCCTCAAGGGGATGAAAGCATTTTAATAACACTGTGCCATGTTACCTCTGTTTTTTGAAAGACTTCAGAATATACATAAGACAGTTCTTACAAATTTTCATCATTTATAGGTCATGTCCAAACACTTAGACATTTGGGGTTTATCTTGTTGCTATGCATGCATTAATACCAGGGACCTGGTGGAACTGAATACTAGATGTGCGTTTTTCACTTTTATGCTAGTCTTAGAAATATTTTAAGCTTGTCATTATCTGGCAGATGCAAGGAACGTGGGCATGGAGAGCTCCAAACACTGATGGATACTAATGCTGTGTTGGAACTTAGCAATTCACTCAGGCAGTTTTGAGTCCCTCCCAATCCCCTGCCATCTCTTTTACTGCGCTTAGCTAAGTCCATATCACCCCTTACTGTAATCCCCGGCAATCTCTGCTGAGAAAACTCTTCCGACACCGTTGGCGGGCTTTTGTCTGTGTTCTTCCTTACACTTGGCTGTAAAATAGCATTTTACCATGAGGTGGCGCTGTCTATCACATAATGTAAGCAATAAAGTAAAATAAGTTCAATTTATTTTTTAAAAAATCACCTGATTGATACTGTAACACAGTAGATTTTGATTTTTTTTTTATTTTAGATAAGAAATTCAGACAGAAAAACTGGCAAATCTTCGGTTGGAATTTTTTGAGTAAATAAAATTTCAAAGTTTATTTTGCTAAGGAAAATAAAGATTGCTAAGGAAAATCTAAACCTTTTAGATTGTCATTCCCAGCAATCCCTGAATTATTTCAAATCTGCATTTCCAAAATTGTTTCTTTTGATAAAGAATAGATCTGTCTTTAAGTACCCCACACACCTTAGTCATATATTGTGCCACTCGTCACTCTTTGGATATTTGTATACTTTTTCTTGCTATCTCATTTGTTAGGAGTATTCTTCCTTCATCCTCCAATGTTATCTGTTTAAAACTGACCTACTTTTGGCTGAGTGCGATGGCTCACGCCTGTAATCTCAGCATCTTGTGAGGCCAAGGCGGGTGGATCACGAGGTGAGGAGATTGAAACAAACCTGGCCAACATGGTGAAACCCTGTCTCTACTAAAAATACAAAGATGAGCTGGGTGTGGTGGTGCATGCCTGTAGTCCCAGCTACTTGGAAGGCTAAGGCAGAATAAGCACTTGAACCCAGGAGGCAAAGGTTGCAGTGAGCTGAAATCAGGCCACTGCACTCCAGCCTGGGCAACAGAGTGAGACGCCCTCTCCAAAAAAGAAAAGAAAAGAAAAAAGCCCCAAAACAAATAAAAAGACTTACTTTTAGAGATAAGCTTGTATACTAAATTCTCTTAGTTTTCCATGAAAACTTGCTTAGTCTTTTCAATGGAAGCACTAAAACCTACTTTTAGGTCTGTATGGTTTTTGTTTTTTCTCTTTTTGAGACAGGATCTCACTTTGTTGCCCAGACTGGAGTGCAGTGGGAGTGCAGTGGTGTGATCTCGGTTCACTGCAGCCTCTGCCTCCTGGGTTCAAGCGATTCTCATGCCTCAGGCTCCTAAGTAGCTGGGACTACAGGTGTGCACCATCACACCTGGCTAGTTTTTGTTTTTGTTTTGTTTTGTTTTTAGTAGAGATAAGGTCTCATCATATTGCCCAGGCTGGTCTAGAACTCCTGGGCTTAAGCAATTCACCAGCCTTGGCCTTTCAAAATGTAGATCACTATGCCATTTTATTGAGCTTATTGTGCAACGTTTAGTAAAACACTAGGTCAAATAATATTCATTCCTATTTTATCATGAAATCAATAATGAGTGATTGTGATGTAATGACCACAATCCCTAGAACAGTACTTAAAGGTTAGTAAATGTTAGTGATGTTAGTTAAGTGAGTGAATTAATAATTTAAAAGGACAGAGAAAGATTGAATTCTAGTTGACTTTTGAAGCATTGCTAATTTACTGGGTGCTGGAAACTGGCCATACAATAGTAATTAAAGAGTAATGATAAATGACATTATATCAATATATAAAGAAATGCATTCTATGCAGTGCTATAGGAAACCAATCAGAGCAATTGATTTACTGTCCATGATAATTGATGACATGAGAAAGTAAACAGGACATCAGTGTTAGGAACTCTATTTTGGGCTTCTTGCTTTTTAGCCCTGCTCTTGTGCACAAGTAAGAATACAGTTAGACACACGCTCTATACTCTGTATTCAAGTCAGGAAAAGTTTTCCCTTTATCATACCAGTGATAAAAATAATGAGAGACTGACAGTATTGAAATGGGAGAATAGAAAGTCTATCAAGGTAAAAATTAGGGAGATAGGCATTAGAACTCACTCTTTAGTAACTTAGTCTATCAAAGAAAGACGAAGATCAGACTTATTTTTTTCTATCACTATTGGTCTTTGTGGTCATTACTGGTGGAAACCTTGTTTGCTACCCTACTTAGCACTCATATGGAAATGGGCTACTTCTATTACAACCCTCAGAAAAGTCCAGCCCAGAGGTTGGTAAGCTGTCCCAGCAAGCAGAGATTCTACAAATTCTGATAGCCCCAGACACTCCAGAACTAGCTGCCTATGATCATTGAAACCTGTCCCCACAATTCTGATGCAGTATTTAGTCAACTGGCTATTATTTTAATTTTAAAAGTTAGAAGAAATCATTTATAGAAACTGGAATCGCTATACATTTCATTTGATCAAATTACCCAGGACAGACCAAATTTATGCATATTTTGACCTATTTTTATCTTCTTTTAATGCTCTTCCACATTAAAGATTCTACTAAAAATAGTGTAAAACAACGTTAAAAAATCTAAAACACACATGACGATTTCTAATGTGTGGTCGTGACCAACCAGCGACATCTGATTCACCCTCTAACCTTCCATTAAGATACTCAGAAAAGTACATGTAGTTGTAGAGGCATAGTGTTATGGAAAATGTAAAAATACTTTTTTGATTTAGCAACATTTTGGGGAACTGCTTCTGTCATGTGCATGATCAGGAACCTTAATCTATGTATTACCAACAAGGAAAAAGTGGGAAAAGGTGACCACCCATCTCTTTTGCTGTGTCATATCTTAACCAACTGCTAGAATTTAGAAAAATCTTCCGCATACTGCCCCACAATCACTTTCTAATGTGTTGAAAGCTATTTCTTTTTCCTAGTCAGAATCTGGAGAAAATCTATAGAATGCATGTAAACTATTAGCCTGGAGTGTTTTTTGTGCCTCAGTGTTTGATTGAGTACCAGCATGCCAGACAGTAAGAGTGAGAGGCAGGTTTACAAGGGAAATGGACCTAAGAAGGTGTTCTAAGCTTATGGGCGCCTCAGAGAGGATTTTGCAAAGAAGTTAGAAGCTTTCTCTGAATTGGACTATGAGACAGGCATAAGTTCCTCTCCCAGTTTTGGGTGGGTGGGGGGTTTGCCACCTTCTAACCCTACATGTAGAGAGGGAGGTTCAAGGAAACTACTCAAGGTGTTTGAAATGTGTTCCCTGTAGCTGGCTGTCGCTGGAAGACAGTGAGGACTGTGTCAGAGACCTGTCTGAGGAAGCTAAAGTGATTGCAAACCAAGATATCAGAGGGATTAACATGAGTTTATGATTTTAAATATACGTGTACACACAGTGGAGCAGATACAGAAATAAATTTAGATGTGTGAGTACACACACACACACACACACACACACACACACACACATATTATCTAGCTATGTATTTAGTGAGGGCCTAGAGCCAATTATTCCCTAGTAGCAATGACCACAACAAGGGCCTACATCTTGGTTTCTAAGTATCATTATTCATTACGAAAGGAAAAGCGCTCTTTGGAGAAATCATTGTGTTCAGGTGTAGAGCAGAAAAAATACAAAAAGTGTGAAACATCTTGTGGCACTAAAAGCAAATGAAGTTGTGGAAAAGACAAGGGTATATCACAAGGATCTCCCAATGGGCAAATCTTGGGGACTTTGAACAACGAAATAGGTAATGAGAATAATGGATTATAACCCATATAGAATAAGATAAAAAAACATGAATCCATACTAATATAAAGAAACAGATGAGATAGAAGAGACTGCTCTTTATTACTGTAGAAATGTAATTAGTAAGAAGATGGAAAGGTAAGCCATAGAGTGGAAGAAGGTATTTTGCAATACATATATCTGATGATGAATTAATGCCCATAATACATAAAGAAATTCTACAAATCAATGAGAAAAAGACAGGCAACCTAATTAAAATTAGGAAAGTCCTTGAACAGACACTTCACAGAAGGAAATATAATAGGCACATGAAACAGGAAAATATCACTAGATACCTACAAGAATAGTACATTTTTAAGAATTTACAGTACTAAAAGTTACAGAGGATTTGGAACAAGTGAAGCTTTCATGCATTGCTTAGAAACTGTTTGGCAGAAGCTTCCAGATTTGTATATAAATATACTTTACAACTCAGCATATATGCGCCAGAAGACATGTTTATAGCTCCAAATTGAACACAAACCAAGTGTATATCATCAGGGAGAAAGGTAAGTAAATTGTGACATGTTCATAGAATGAAATATTATAGAGCGATGAGAATGAACATTTCTGGCTACTTACAACATGGGTCTCAAAGACATGATCTGGAACAAAGGAAGCTAGAAACAAAAGGATACATAAAATATAATTCCATTTATATAAAGTTCAAAAGTAGGTAAAACTAATCTGTGATGATACAAGGCAGAGTAGTAATTACTTTTGAAAACAGTGATTGGAAAGAGGCACAAAGGGGGTATCTGGGATGCTGAAAATGTTTAAATTCTCATCTTATTGGTGGGCACAAGGATATATGGACTATGTAAAAATTCAAGATGCATATTTAAGATTTGTAAACTTTTCTCTGTATATTTCAATTTAAAAGTTAACATTAAATAGGAAAAAACAAAATACCAAAACAAGGGAATAATGTGGGACTGTTATCTTAGTGCACATAAATCGTGCTTGTTTAATATACCAGCTAGTGCTTGACTTACGACCATGATTGGTTCTTACAGACCGGTCATAACACGATTTGGTCGTAAGTTGAGTAGGCTATATGTACAGTACTGTGAAATGATGTTATAAAAATCTTTAAGTCATATTTTATCATAATTTTCTTTCATTATTGTTATATATCATAATTTTCTTTGTTCATTTTATGCCATTTGAATCATCTCCACACCATTTTGTTTCTTATTTTTACATTTGTCAGGTTTAAGTAAAACACTGCATTACCAGTACAACTGGTTTAATATTTGCAAAACATACAAAATTACAAAATACAGGTGCATACAAAAATACAAAATACAGGTGTAAAAAATACCATAGCGAACATTTTCCCAATTGCAAAACATATCAAAATATATAAACATGTACGAAACATTTTATTGGCCGCTGGTGCCTGGCTGCGGATCATTGATGTCTTCATCTGAGGCAGCAGTTAGGGTTACCGGAGTTGGTTTTTTCATAAACATGGTGAGCTTTGTCTGAATTGTATGTTTCTTTTTTTCTTCATAAATTTCACGATACAGACGAAACACATCGTGCGCCATCCGTTCAATCCTTGCAAATCGTTCGATGTTTGGGTCCATTGCTTCGAAATGTATAAGAAGTTTATTCAGTAAAGATAAACCATCTGATAATCCCTTAGTGGTGAACTTTCTTTCTGGCTCCTCCTCTTCTTTCTCTGCTTCTTTTCTTTCTTCTTCTGCCAGTCTTTCTTCTTCCAGTTCGATTAGCTCTTCATTTGTAAGTTCTCCGGATTCTTTGTCCAGCAACTCTTTGACATATTCCATTTCACACTCCAAAGAAAGGTCTTTAGTGAGTTTTACTATTTTTTCCCGAATCGTTTCAAGTTCACGTTCACTGTCAAATCTGTCAAAATCATTAACATAGCGCTTAACACAATTTTTCCAGATGCCATTCATGCACTTTGTCATCACAGCCTCCCAGGCGGTAGTGATATTCTTGATACACATCAAAATGTTGTAGTGTTTCCAAAAATCTACAGCGGAGCAGTCATGGCTAGCGATTGTGGTCGTAAAGTCGAATGGTTGTAAGTTGCATAGGTCGTAAGTCGATCAATACCTGTATTGGTTTTATATACTTACGCATAGACACACAGACACATAAATTAGATATTTATCATCTATATTTATCTAGGTCTATAGATATATCAATATTTATGTAACTATATTGATATACAGATCTGACTATAGATCCATCTATTTTTTTTTTTTTTTTTTGAGATGGTGTCTGGCTCTGTCACCCAGGCTGGAGTGCAGTAGTGCAATCTTGGCTCACTGCAACCTCCACCTCCTGGGTTCAAGTGATTCTCCTGTTGTAGCCTCCTGCATAGCTGGGATTGCAGGTGCATGCCACCGTGCCTGGCTAATTTTTGTATTTTTAGTAGAGAAGGGGTTTCACCATGTTGGTCAGGCTGGTCTTGAACTCCTGACCTTGTGATCTGCCCGCCTTGACCTCCTAAAGTGCTGGGATTACAGATGTGAGCCACTGTACCTGGCCCATCCATCCATCCAGAGAAATACTCTGGGTGCACATAAAAAGACCTGTATAGGATCGTTATCTAGAGATTAATGCAGTTTCTAGTAGAGGGTCTGACACTAAGATCATGTCTTGTAAAGTCTCCCAGACAAACACCTAGAGGCTCTATGTTCATGCATATTTAGTCAAAGGTTTGAGACAGGGACACTGAGTAGGAGCAAAGGGAAGCCTGCCTTTCCTATTTGGCAATCACCAGATGTGGTTAAAATTTCTCCTTGATCAAAGATGTACAAGCAAGGAAAAAACACCAAATAAAATTCTTTAAAAAGCCCCATACAACTTAAAAGTAGTGACCCACTGCTATAAAGTACTGTTATAAAATATGTGTGAAAGTTCATCATGGTAAAAGAAGGAAATTAAGAATGCACCTGCTTTGAGTTATTAAAAGATAAAAAAAAGTTATCTATAAAAGAATCTTTGAAAGGGAAATTGAAAAGGATCAAAAAAGAACTGCCAATATTAAGAAAAGAAGCCACAGAAATTAAAACTCCATTGCAGAATGAAGATCCACTTTGGGGACAGTTAGTGCAGAATGTTTTATATAAAGAAGAAAAAATACAAGAAATGATAGATTTTGGGGATAGAATATGAAACTATGAATAATTGGCCCCCTTGAGAATGAGACTAAATGAATAGACTAGAAATTATAATTAAGTGAATAATTAAAGACATATAACGAAGAGTTTCTAAACTCTGAAAAAAAAATACCCAAGACTATAGGCTGAGGAAAATGTTCTAGGCAAAATGAATAAAACAAGATGCACCATATGCTGTTGAAAATGTGATTTTCTAGTATTAAAACAACAGAAAGTTTTCAAGCAAGAAGGAAAAGAAAACCCAGCTTATTTGTAAGGGCATACAATTTAGATTGGTCCTAAAGGACCACAGAACATTGATGCCAGACTTATGTATATTGTGAAGCCCAAATAATTGTTATAAATTGGTACCCAAATGAAATATAAGAATAAAAAAAGAGGACAGGATGAGAAACAATTAAATTATGCTTTAAGTGTATATTCCTCAGGTTGTACTGGCAAGGATTGGGAAGTAAAAGGATATTAAACAAATGCTTATACTACTATTAGGCTTTATAATTAATGTACATTCAAATTGGAAAAAACTTGATTATAGCCATTAAAAACTAGCTCTACACTGCCAAAATCACTGAAAAAATGAATATATATATATAACTGAACTTACTGGATTATATTGTAGACTGAAAGTCAATTCAGCGAAATGCTCAATTTAAAAGTTTACATAATAGAAAAATACTTGTTTTCTTATTTTGAAAAACTGTAAATGTATGCAAGTATGATTTTGAAAAAACGTAAGCAAATATGATTTTGAAAAAATTGATTATGTTCATTAAAAACTAGCTGTATACTGTCCAAATCACTGAATACAATGAGTATATAGATATGACTGGACTTATTAGATATATATAATAGACTGAAAGTCAATTCAGCAAAAATGATATAGAGATTACCTCTAGTTACTGAGACCATGGTTGATTTATATATTCTTCCTTATGTTTTTGCATTTAATAAGACGAAAAAGATTAAATATGTAAATCAATGAAAATAAAAATTTAAGCAATGTTTTCTGTTTATAAAGAGGCAGAATCAGGCTACTGTTTATTCACCTAGGCCTTATTGCATCTGTGAATAATTATGGACATCAATACAAACAAGGCAGGAGAATATCTGAATCTATTTCAAAGTTCTAATAATATTGACAATGCTTCAAGTTTGCCTCTTCTTCATGAAGCCATAAAGCCTTTTTACAGCTATTAAAGCTGCCACATGTAATCCTAAAGGATGTATCATTTTCCACCTTTACAAAGCTAAGCCCATTATCTCAAGTAGAGGATCGTTAATGATCAGTTTCTTAACTGCATTGGATTGCAGGGGCGATATGTAAGAGATTCAAGTAACGATAGACTATAGTAGCCAGAGATTTAATTCCAAACTTAAGTTTAATCACCCTGTGAGCTGAGCTGTATACTAAAGTATGTCACCCAATATTTTTGTTCTACAGCAGTCAGACCTACGTGGTTGAGGCAACAATAACAAACACTAACAATCACAACCACCACAGCAAAACAGCCAAGAGTCTTCTTTGGTGTCTGTTCCTAAGCCCTCACACTAATATCAGCTGTCTGGATTTCACCACTCAGTGGTGAGAAGAGGAAAGATAACCCAAGTAGACTGCACCAAAATCAGAGACAAGAACAGTTTGCTACAAGGCCTAGAGAACTGCTAGTCTAAGGCACCCACGTCTGGACTTTCTGGGGATGGCGACCTACCCATTGGGAGGCAGCCCAAGGTCCATTCTATTGCAGCAGTTGCAACATGAGAAAAAACAAAAACTATTCAAAATAACTCCAAGAGAACAAACCCAAAACAGTGTCTCCATGATCTGGAAGCCAGAGTTTTAATTTTCCGTCTTCCCCCAGAACTTTATTCTAGCTCAGTATTGCTGTACACTCAACCTGTTCCTTAAATATCCTACCATATGAAGTATAGGAATTAAATAAAAATAAAGAACCCAGATAAATAGGTTATTATTTTAATGATGAGCAACTTGTAGATAGGGTAACTCAGTGCTAATGACAGCCCGAGATTTGGCAATGTTGGGAGTCTAGACATGACCACTCTGCTTATTTCAAGTTAAAGACATAATTTGGCCTTCCTAAACAGTTTACTTTTCACATACATCCCACTTTAAGAACAACTTCCAACCTCGGGTCCCTCCACCCTCGGGTCCCTCCACCCTCCTACCCCATGGTTACACACCACATGGCTAACAAGCAGCAGTTTCAGTGGGCCTCAGACAACATAGATGTAAGGAGAATTTGAAATTATACCTGGTAGAGAATTCTGAAAGATGGTGATTTCCTTTTCTTTCACTCTCAACTCCAACCTATTTGCCTTTGGTGAGCCATATGGTTGGTTGAACTGATGGGTAGCTAAATCCGAGTGTGGCCTTGGGCAAGCTGGGAATTCACGTGAGGAGGGCTGGTGGACACTTTCTTCTCTGCGGGCTGGGTAAGAACTTAGCAAGCAGCACTAGAGACCCTTGAGGTGAAGACAGGTTCTTGGAAAGAGCTTGTTTTATGCAGGTGTATGCCCACTACACCTTGCAGGCATCGACAGTGGCTTTATATAAATCTATTAGATTTTCTAGACCCTATGGGCCAAAAATCAGTGGAATATGAGTGGATTGAGTCCCTCTGATCAGGGGGAGAGAGACTGTCAGATGTTAGAATGAGTCAACAACAATAACAATAATAAAAAGGCAACTTATCTAAAAGACTCAGTAGCAGAAAGTAGAGTAGTCAGTACAAATAGGACATGTGCTTGGTAAAATAGAGTTGTAGGAGGAGATGGAATGTAACTTGAAGCAAAAAAATAAAAGCATTTAAGGAGATTTAAATATAACACAAATAAGACTTTCTGTAATCAAAGATTATTCCACAGTGATTTTCAGTGGCTGATTTGGAGAGGAAGATCACTTTTGAAATAGAAATTTGTGAAAACATGTCAAAAAATGAAAGTCATTATGGAGAAGGTAAGATTAGCTCCATAAGACTCACTATATTCATTGTAGGAATTCCAGAAATAGAGGAACTGAAAGTGAAATGTCAATAATTAAACAATAACAGGAAATGTCCCTGATTTAAAGAAAGCTCTAAAGATCTAAATCTACACACAGAAAGGGCTCACAGGTGCAAGTAGGGTGCAGTAAAAGAGACATGCTGAGGCAGGTCAAAACTCTTGAGTTCTGATGAACAAAAATAATCTAAAAGTTGGAAATTGATAAAAGAGATTGTTGAGTGTTATTTCCCCTGAAGCTTTGGGCTTGACTTTCTTTGACTGAACTGTTTAAAGTGTGTGGTGGCAGAGATCTGTAGTCGTAGAGGTTAATGTCTAGATTTTTGTCCTTTGGAGATGAAAATAATTTCTATTTGGTGGAACAGATAACACTAATGGATCCAGCTCATGGTCCTAAGACATTAAAAAGTTTTGTATTTAACCTGTTCGATTTTTATGTTACTCCTTTATTAAAATCCCTCTATATACTTTCCTTCTTCAATCCCCTTTGAACCTTTTATTAACATTTTTACTGGTTTCCTCATTTTTTAATGAGGTAAAATTATTGACAAGTGTTCTTTTTATATTGAATGAGAATTATGGTGTTATCTTTTTGAAAATGACTTAAGTGTTGAAGATAAATTACTAGAACACCCAAGTACACTCATAAAGATGCTGTATTGCTGTATAAGTGTAGGTCATGGGCTGTGTATGCTCAAGTTCATCTTTTCTTGTCCCCCTGAAGTGGATCCCCAGCAGCAACTGAACTTTGACGATGCTCTATTTCTCTATTATTTTTTTTTCTCTCTCTTTATGTTGATTTGGTGCTTTTGCATTTTCTGGCTCCAGAATGGGCAGTAGTCATTCCCCATTGGTGGCAGCAATGATGGAGAATTTTGCTCTATGATTTGACCATTGATGATCTCTGTCCAATGGATAATGGAGATCTAGTCTCGGAAGGGTGAGAGATGACAGGATTTGATTTGTTAATCTTTTTCTGTTTGCCGATTTGTGAATTCAAATCAACTGAAAAATACTTTGTGACCATTATGGAAGGGCAACAGCTCTTGAGATTTAGACTAGTGAGTTTTTTATGTTTCTGGTCTTACTTTTGATCTGAAGCTGAAGTTGTATACCTGGGCTAAGAGTTATTTGTTTGCAGTTCAGAAAAGCCTTTACTTCTTGTGTATGAATGGGCAACATCTTCTTAGAGTATTTAAAAATTAGGTCCAATGTCCATTAAAGTAAGGGAGATCTGTTCTGATTGCTTTTTTTGACATAAACAAGTCCTTATATAAATCAAGTATTCCAAGAATTCACAAAAAACCCCAAATCTTTAATACTTTAAATGTGTGAAAGCAATTCTTCTTATGGAAACTTCTATCACAGAAATATTTTAAGAATCCAGGCTCACATAATAAGGGAGTCTTTAGATGAATTAGACTGCTTCAGTAATTTTCTGTGATGTACTGGTGTTCAGTATAATACAGCCGGCTTTTTAGTTTTCTTTGTAAACATGATGTAAGTATGTTTCTCATAAGGAGATTAGTTAATACACGAACAATCTAAATGTCTTACATTGTCTTAGAGATCAAATAAACTAACATTACAGTTATATAATGCTCAAGATTATAAAACTGTAAATTTGTCTTCATAATTCTGCCATTTTTATAGAAGTAGTTACGTTCTGTAGTGTGTCCATTTGAACATAATTTTCAAAATTCTTAGGTAAATTAAAACTCTAGAATTTTATAAATTATGTTAATTAATATATAATAGAGACCAAGATAATTCATATGTAGTATTGATACTAAAATGTTGATCATGGTACATAATTTCAAGTTCATATAATTTTGCATCTAACTATGATGCACGACATAGTGGCTATATCTTTGGGCTATGATATGGTTTGGATGTTTTGTCTCCTCCAAATCTCGTGTTGAAATGTGATCCCCAATGTTGGAGGTGAGGCCTGGTGGGAGGTGTTAGGGTCATCAGGGTGGATCCTTTACGATGGCTTGGTGCCATCCTCCTGGTAATGAGCAAGTTCTCATTCTATGACTTCACATAAGAACTGGTTGTTTAGAAGAGCCTGGCACCTCCCACTGCCTCTCTTGCTCCTTTCCTTTTTGCTTTCCCCCTCTCTTGCTCCCTGTCTGACCATGTGGCATGCTGGCTCCCCTTTGTCTTCCTCTATCATTGGAGACTTCTGAGGCCTTCACCAGAAGCAGATGCTGGCACCACACTTCCTGTACAGCCTGCAGAACCATGAGCCAAAATACCTCTTTTCTTTATTAATTACCCAGTCTCAGGTATTCTGTTATAGCAACACAAACAGACCAAACAAAATATTCAGAATAATACAGGAATGAATGTTTCATTTTTGCTACTTTGTGAAGGTGTAAAATGATATGCGTAGCAGGAGAAATTTTGTTATCAGTATTCAGTGGTTTTATTGTACTGGTAAAAACCTTAATTATATATTTGACAATTCTCTACTTTCTAGTTTGTGCTGTGAAATAGAAGTTACAGTTTTAGTTAGAAGTTGCATTAATTAAGATGACTGCTTGAGACTACACTAGGAGCCACAGAGAGGAAGTACAACTGTGTATGTGCTTTTGTGTTTCAAGGAAAAGGGGAAAAATTTTCTCCTGTATTAGTGTCAGTTTGTTCCAGAACGTGAGAACACAGCAAAGGACAAAATTTGATTCTGTATAGCAAGTTACAGAGGGTTTGAGGGATATGAATTTTATTTGCCTTGAATTACAATAATTGAAAAGAAAAGAAGCTATAAAATATATTGAAATGTTGGCAAAGGGTGTTTGGTTTTGATAGGTTTATTCACCAGACAATGTAAGGAATAAAAAGGGGCTTGTGAATCTTTTACTGCCAAATATATTAATTAAAAACTAGAATTCAACTTTCTCTCTGTTAAAACAATAATCTTAGAGCTTTTAGTAAGGTATATAAAATGTTACCTGTTCCTATAGTAGAGACTTCATACCTCATCAGAATAATTTTCTCTGCTTTGTCGTTTTATAATGTCCTTAATTATTTTTTAAAAGAGCAAAAATAAAGAACAAATGTTGCTGACTTGTGACTTGTGAAAGAACTAGTTTCTTGCAATCATTTTAACTTGTTTGCTGTTGTTTTAAAATTTGTTATTGTCACTTCGCTTAGATAAGTAACCAAGTACTATTTCTCAGCATCCGTGATGCATCTTAGGTAACCAAATCTCCAATAACTTTTGATTTTGCCTTCTCAAATTCAGATCCTAAAATTAGAAAACAAGGTGTATCTTTTACATATAAAACTATTTTTGTGAGTTGCCTGAGGGACCCTGAAAATATCACAAAGATTTATTATTTCACCTTATGAAGAGAAATGCTGGAAATAAATGTGCATTGTGTCCCATATTTTACAATTATGTTGACAATCTTGTAAGAGCTATATAGGAAAAACTGTCAAATCAGAAGACATACATGCTCAATCATGCTCAATCTTTCTTTGTTAAGTTTGCATAAGTAAAATGTTATTAATATAAATATTTTAGAAACTGTCCATTTTATGGGAAGGTTTCTGAGATTTATCAGTACTCTTTAGTCTTATCCTCAGGAAAAACATTGATCAAACCCTTATGAAATAGTTATGTACTGTATCCCGGAAGAGAATATGACTTTCCTTCATTCTGATATTCTTAAGTCACTGTAATAAATTGACCACTGTCGATTGTTTTATTATTAAACAAGTGTCAGCCTCCCTTAGGTGTTTGCCTGAAGGCTATTCTGTAAGCTACAGAGGAGTTTAATGTAGTTTTTCTTTCTTTCTTTTTAACAAAGAAAGACAGTTTTAGGGCCTCATAGGATGGACTCTACGCAGTACTCTAAAGTGTTAATACTTTAAAGAATGGATACTTGGATATATGCTTCAGAACTCTCATTGCTTAGACAAGTTTTAGATTTTTGCCAGTAGACTGAGTTAGGAATTCCGGGACTCTTGTTAGTCCTATAGCAGGTATACTTGATGAGAGCAAAAGGTAGACTGTTAGGCCCAACATCTAGTGGAACAAGAATGATCTACATAGGACTAAATGAATTGACAAGGAAACCTAAATTATGGTTATTTATTTGAAATATTGTTGATGTTATCTTTAATGTTTCATTTTTAATGGGTATATGAGGAACCTCTCTTCTTAATCTATCACTAGCTTTCAATTTAGAAAACTTTGCTTTTTAAACTGAAATAAAATAATTTAATAATATTTGATTCACATTGACTTCAGAATTCAGAAATATTTCTAGTGAGTGTTATTTGTTCAACAGTCATAAAACTATTTGTATGGGCTCAGTAAGAATCTGTCCTCCTTTTAATCAGAATACAATTGGACAAATTGATTTTGCAACTGAGTCCATACAAATATCATTGAATCAGGTATTACATGGTCCCATTAAGAAGCAACGTTTTGCTTTATATAAGTATGCTTATTTGCAATATGTTTCTTCTCAGAAAATATCTTGTTGAAAGGCTATAATCAAACAAGAAATGAACCATATCAGAGGCTAAAATATGAGAAATTGAAGAAGAAAGAAAACAGTGAGAATCAGTTTAAAGTATCTATTAAGAGAAAATAATAGATTATCGAGAATGTACTGCCTAAGTGCCAAACTGGGTTTTCTACGATAGAAAGAACCTACCACAAGAAAAATTTTAATAGTCTAGGACAAAAAGTACTAAAATCTAGTAAACTATCTCCACAAAAAACAAGCATTGGACTGGAGGAGGGGGGCTAAAAACATTCTAAAGATCACATAGCAATGGGCCAGGACAGAGCACATTAAGTGGTCTCAAAGTATCGTGTTATTGGGAAGAGAGGGAAGGAGAGAGAAAAATGGAACATGTTTATGAGTTTATTTCAAATATCAGTAAAGACAAATGCATCTGATTAAGAACAGACAAATAGAAGGTGTTTTTAACAGGAAAATAGGGAAGAAATTCCAAATTAATGAGAGAAAAAGTGGAAGAAACAGCAATTTGATTTTACCAGAGAAAAGGGAATGTGAAAAAGTAGCAACTTTAATGAAAATTAATAATAAGCATAGGGGAAGTTGGAAAGAATATCAAATATATGTTATTTTTCTAAATATAATTATGTCATTAAGACAATCAGGTTGTGTGAAAAATTAAAACTTAGCCACATGATTCATATAAGAAACATCATTAAAACAGAATAACTCATTGAGTATAAAAGAATAAACAAAGACCAGACAAATGCAGACAAAAAGAAGTCAAACTGGGATATTAATTTTTAAAAAGTAGATTTAATGTTAAAGGCACAAAACCTAGAAAATAAGACATTATATGAAAAAAGGCACAATTTATGAGGAAGATTTAGCTATCAAATCCTTTTATATACCAAGTAATACAGGAGAAGAATAAATACATAAAAATGATTTGAAATTCAAGTAGAAGATGAAAACACTAATACTGTTTCAGTGGGAGACTTCAGTATACCCATTTTAGAAATATGGATACAGATAATTCAGAGCAAATACTTTTTTATCTATGCAAAAATTATAAAAATTGGTCATATATTTAGTCACAAAGGAAATTTTAAAATTCAAAAAAGTATAAATTTAGCAGACTTCTTAAAATTTATGTTCTCTGATTGTCATCCTATAAAATTAGGAAAAAAATAAAATCTTAGAAATGTGGGAATAAAAATTATATTTATAGATAATCTCACGGGTTAATGAGAAAATAAAAAGTAATAGAGATCACTTTATTCCCAAATCGAATAGAACACAAACTAAGTTGTACTTCATTATTAAAGACCAGATAACTAAAAAAAAGACCAAAAAATTGGTTCAGGTACAGTTAAAGAGATCAATAGAATAGAATAGAAAGTCTGGTAACAGACACAAATGCATATAAGAATTTAGTAAAGTAAAAGCAGTATTTCATTGCCAATAGGACTAATTATTCAGTATATTTTTTAGAGGAGCCAACCAGTTATTTACTTGCGAGCAAAATAGTTAGGTCTAATAAAACTTTCATTATACGTTAGAACAATTTCTTGAGACATTAAAAACTTGTATGTACTGAGATAAATGATAGAAATTTTAAAGAAAATATAAGAGAAAATTTATTTAAAAACTGTGCAATGTAAAGATTTTCTAAGTAGAAAGTAGAATACAGAGGTAAAAATGACTAACAAGTTTAATAGTTTTCAAATCTTAAATGTTTGAAACTTTCATACTTCTAAACTCCATGAACAGAAATGAGAGGTAGATAACAAAGTAGGAAAAGTGTATTCACTGGAGAGTCAGTGGGCAAGGACTCAAATTCTTCAATATGTAATTACACTTAGAAATCAATAAAAGAGAGGCAATGATTGGGTAAGGAATATGGACAAGCAATTCTCAAAGAAATGAAAATAATAAACATAAAACCATGTGGTATCAAGAATGGTCAAAGAAATAGTTCAAAGAAACATATGTGTATGTATGTGTCCACACAAATGCACTCATATGTACACACAAATAAATAATTGAACATCATTTTTTACCTATTAAATTTTCAAAGATTAAAATTATGTTAGTATTCAATGTTAAGGCTATTTGGAAAAAGGCACTTTCATATTCTGCTGCTGGGTATGGTCAAAATTTCTGGAGTATAATTTAGAAATGCTTTCTGGTTTCTGAAATATTTCACTGAGAAAATAATAACATATTCATAATAGAACTCTTAATAATATCAAATAATTGGAAATATTCCAAATTTCTATTGGTAGCTGATGAGTTAAATAATGCTATACTCATCCATTAAACTATCCAGATAGTTATTTACAATAACATTGTGGGATGATATTTAATAAGATGGACAATAAATATTTAATAAATGATTACACAATAAAGTAATTTTTAAAATACATTTAATTTTTAGAAACAAGAGTAGAAGGATAATTTTTTAAAACATTAATGATTTACTCTGGGTCATGAGATTTGTAGGCAATTTCAATTTTCTTCATTTTGTTAATGTGTATTATTAAATAAAGTTATAAGGAACATTAATTTTTGTTAAAAATAAAGCCATTTATAAGAAAATAATACTTTCAGATTCTTTTATCCATACACCCTGTAAGTGTAGATCTATCTTATGCATACACAGTTGACTTAATTTCCAAATATCTTTGGCTAAAAGTGAAATCCTCTGAGTATAGAATTAGAAGGTTGATATCTCTGTGTTTATTTTTTAAGGCAGAGTTAGATTTTGGGAGAAAAATATCTATGTCTGATTCCCTGGATTTTTTCCAGCAGGTTTGGGGTGTGTATGTATGTGCTTTCCCAGTAAAATTTAAAAATTGCTTAGCTGGACAAGGTGTGCTTTATTAATGATATGTAGGATAGTCAAAGTTTAATTTTAAGTTCATTCAGAAGTGTCTTCCCGAGATACTTAAAAATTAACATCGGGTTCCAAAAATCTGCCCAGAATCTTTAAGAAATTTTCTTTAATATTCCAAAGATAAATTATTTCAAATTATTTAATCTCTTATTAAAACTTATTTTCTAAAGGTCAAAAATATGAAAGCATGAAACACGAAAACAAATTTCTAGCTTCTCCAAGTTACTCATTGTGTTTCTACACAGCCACGTGCCAGTTCTTAAGCAAGAAGAGACATGGTATGAAGATGTTAGGTTCCAAAAACAACTGTTCTTAGTGCCTTATGTTCATAAGTGGAGAGTGACTCAGAGGGATTTCATCTCACTACAGATCTGAGTAAGAACCTTTGGAATCAGGAAATCTCTCTTCCTACTTGGGAAACTCTACCCTAAATGGATCAGTTTTAACCACGACCAAAGTCTGTTGAGGCAATTCAGGACCACCCATTCCACCTAACCCTACACGATCCTACAAAAAGTTCTACATTTAGAAACTTCAAGATACTTAATATATGGCAGAAAGTTGGCTTTTAAGGAGCAAATAAAGAAGAGAACACCTGTTTCCTAAACAGGAAGCAAATGGTGGCCAGTTAGTCTCCTTTCAGTATCCAGCTTTACCCCCAGATCTGCAAATCTTTGACTTGGCTCCCTGAATCACTCCTGCTCCTGACTTGTGAAATACACTCTGGGTCTCAGTTCTTTTTGTTAGTGCAAGAAGGTCTGTCATTTGAAACGGATGGGAATGTAAAAGTTGTACTAGTAATACTAATTAGAAAAGCAAGATCATAGCAAATAAAGAAAATACAAAGCCGTGGTGATCCAGTGTATGTAATTCTTAAACTGAAAAGCAAAATCAGCCTTTGCTTCCTTCTTGCCATTATTTCCCCTTATCATCTTCCTGTATCTTTGCTGTTCTGAGGTGGAGAAAGGGTTGAAGTAGAAACTGATTAGATTCTGTTTTCAGTGGATGTCGGATAGTAAATAAATAGCTGGATGATTCCTGGACTATGTAGCATTTATCTCCTCTCTGGGAGCATACCGAGTCAAGGAGTAGGTGATAACAGCCAGGACAGCCATGTAACTGCCTGGCTGTCTTACTTTGCTTTTGTTGTGAGGTGTTGAATTATTGGAATGAGATCTACATTTAACCCTGGGGGAATTCAATTGATAAAGGCCTTAACATTCAAACGCAGTTATTGTGCCAATAAGTCTCCTTGAGTTTGGCAACAGAATAAAGCAAGCACTCTTTCACTGTGTAAGTTTAAAAATAAATGCTACTGAAATCCCTGAGTGGGTGGCCATTTGTAGTGTTGTTCTTGATATGGACTTCAGTTTTCTAATTGAGAAAGAGTCAGAGAGATGAGAAAATGGAGAACACTTGGTATTGATGGGTAGAATTTTATAAAATTACAGATCATGAAACAATCTTGGGGTAAATAACAGCCCCCCAAACTTACAGAAAAGGGAATATAAGGTCAAAGTCACATCTGTAATGTCACACATTATAAATGGTAGAATTAGGAACAGATAGTGCAAGTGAGTTTCATGTGATCAGAAGTTACAGACTCCAAAGTTATTTTGGTTTTTGAAAATAGTGACTGATGTGATGTTGGTACTTAAATATATATTCTTAAACTCTTTTCCATTTTCCTCTTCCTATCTCTTTCTCTGCCTTCAGTCTTCCCCCTTTTTTTTTCCTGTTTGTTTTATTGTCTCTGAAGAATGTGCAATCTTATAAACAAAAGGAACAACCTGTAGAAATAAGCAAGATAACTTCAGGTTTCTTCCACTTCTTCAACGATCATTTGTGATAAACTGAGAATCCATGTTAGAGTCAAACATGAATTTCCATGTATGGAAATTCCATGTATAGAAATCCATTTAAGTCATAAATAAAGGTAATGGGGCATGAGTTTTCTTTATAACACATTTTCAGAACTGGCTTCCAACAGGTGACAACCACCATATATCAATTTCTCAGAGTCCGGAAAGTTGCATCTCATTGAATTAATTTACAGCTTCCTATCCAATGGTCTTAAAAAGTATTTAGCCATATTTTTCCTGTGAGTATACTCTCCTGGAAATTACTTTTGGAATTAGCTGCAATATCTCTTTCCGGTCACAATGGTGTCATTTAACAAATTGCTCCTAAGTGTTCTTTAGTGGCTGGAAAGAATTAATAAGTTGTGAATCTGGCTATAATTTGTTGAAGAGAAGACAACTCCATATTGCAAACATTTCCGATAAGTAATTCCATTGTTAGGTTTGTTCATTCATTCAGCAAACATACTGAGTACGTATGATAGGGTAGGCTATTTCTTAGACACAGAGAAACAAGATTAAAGTAATCCCTGACTCCAAAGTCTAGCAAGATAGTAGCAAGTCACAAGAAAGAGGCATGCACAGGGTTGCCTAAGTAGATTGGCCGGTAGTGGTAGAAGTGTGTTGTAGTAGAATGATGGTGATGGGTTGGTTGCGTGGTGGGGAAGGAGGGGGAGACGGTGGTAGCAGTAGTGGGGTGGTGAAGGTTGGTATTGATGGCTGGGGTGGGGATCCCAGAAAACTTCTTGAATAAGGCAATTTTTGAATTGAGCCCTGAAGGATAAATAGCAATTAGTGAAATGAAAGTGTATTATGTTTCCTTATTCTTGCCTCTGAGTGCACCAAACATACATGCAATGTATTACATTTCAAAATTCCAACTTATATGACATAAGAACAACTCTGAGAGATTCTTCAAGTTCTCATCCTAAAGCTTGGCTTGACTCTTCTGATGTGTGATATGCATCTCATGCATGCATAGTCAAACTCTCTGTACCTTTGTAAACTATTCCACTGGAGAATGTATTATACACAACAATTTTTGCCCTCCTGTCAGTGTTTGATTCAAAGCATTACCTTCTCTATCGCCTTTGCTCTAGCAAGAAGTGTACCATGCATCATCAGGCAGCCTAGTAACACTGACACTTTTATATATCCCCGAGAAATAGCTTCTGTAGCTGAAAGGCCAAAAAAGTTGTAGAGCAGGATGTTGGCGAAATAAGCAAAATAAAGACAACCTGTTAAATTATCCAGTGGTGATACACTTTACAAAACATGGTATTCAGGGGACTAAGGTCACTGAGGTGAGAAAAATGAGGCATGAGGCTGTCATATAAATCTTATCTGTGTACTATAAGTTTTAATCTGTTCCAGGTCAGTAGGGATTTAAAATGCCTGGAAAACAGGAATGGGGCAGTCAGGACATTCCTCAAGGGATCCTCAAAAGAAATATAGACATTTGACATTTTTCTTGCCATAGAGACCAAGAAACCATGGGGCCATTCTTGATCCACTGGCACATACTAGTCTCTGCCTAACACACCAATACATCTGCTTCTGATCTTCTAGCAGTTGTTTTCATTTTAGCTTCCATCAACATGTTCTCTGTTTTACTAATAAATATTCTCTTCAACAGATTTCCTAAGCATCTATCTATCATCCACAAAATTGATTGGTAATAGAAGACACTACTTATTTGTAGTGCTGACTTGAATTGAAATGAAAACTCAGGCAAGTAGTGGTTAATGCTTTCTAATACTGATAGCTATTATTTAGCGAGTGCTTATTCTGTGCCAGGCATTGTCTAGTTGATTAAAGGAGAATTTCCCATGTATAATGCACCTTCCAGGTGTGTGTTATTATCATTTCACAAATAATACATATGTATAATGGTAAAAGGATTTCAAAGACCATGTATTAAAAAGTAGGAAAAGCAGAATTTGAACCCAAGCCAATGTTCTTTCTGCCACTTCTAATGAATTTTAATCTTTTACACATGTCCATGACTTCAAAATTTTTTAATTAGCCTTTGCTACACTTGAACTATAGATGCTTTCTAAATGTGAAGCAGATAAATCAGATCATTTCAAGAAATTTGGATATATGGCCCTTAGACTGAAAATAGTAATGTTGGAGACTTTGTGGTGGAGAAGAAGAAAATTTCACAGAGAAATAGAATCTGAACTAAAAACTGTAAGGATATATGAGAGACATAAAAGAGAGAGGGGAAGATATTTTAGGAAGAAGGATATTATTTTGAGGAAATGTCACAGATGAATATAAGCAGTACCAGGATGGGAAGTCAGGACAAGACAGATCTGAGGACTTATTGGTAAGTGTAGGGTCCTCAGATTTCTCCCTGCCCATTTTTTCTGTGTCCTGACCAAAAAAATCACAGAGTGACTAGACTACCTGATGATCCAGCCAGCTGCAGGTTTTTCCCACCAGGTTGGAACTCAAACCAGGGCCTAGAACCTTCCCAGACACTGATCAAGTGATAAAGGTATCAAGGTTGTTGCCCCAAACACTGAAAGCAACAGGTACCATTCCTGAGCCAAATTCCTTTAACTTCCATATAAACTCGATATGCTGACCCATCCACCGCAGAACATATCTGGGTGGAACACCCATTTTCTGTTGCTGTCCTTTGCGAGGACTGCTGCAGCCCACTATGTTCTTTCCTCTAAGAAATGCTCTGAATTATCACCATGGCAATTAGTGCTTCTGTCTTAGAACCTCAACCTGCCTCATCTTGGGATGGTTTGGTGGCACACTCTTGTGGGAATTCCCCCACTGTTGCTTTTGGGGTCATTCCAACTGTGGGTTTGGCAGGATGAAACAGGTATGGAGACTTAGGTTATACTTAACCTTTTGCTTGGGGCGAGCGCTGAGAGAAATTGTTTATCCTCCCTTCAGAAAGAAAAAGAATCAGAGTTTCCTTGTTATGATTGAATTTCATAAAAGTCCCCAGGTTTATATGAGAACACCAATGGCAACCAGCACCTTTGAAAGGCAAAGCTCTGTGGACTATGTCAGAGGAATGAGATATGAAAAAGTTTATAATTATTACTGCCTCCCCCTGCCTTTACAAAACATCTGGTGCACCAAAGTTCTTCAACCAGAAATCTTTCAAAGCATGAAGTTTATAAATGAGAATGTAGTAGGTCTGATACTGGTATGGACTCTGGGAAACAGCAAATTAGCTAATGATTTCCCTAACTTTTACAGGGTTCTAACAGAATTTTCACTTTAAGCCTCTTTGGAAATACTGTTGTTTGTTTTTCAAGTCCAGAACAAAAAAAGACCAAAGATGGTTTGATGTAGTTTGAAATTTGAAGATAGGTAGGCTGGGGGAGAGTGAGTAAGGCTGACAGTGATGCAGCCTTGAATGTGTTCAGGGCATACCAAGGGATTCCATAATATCATGTGCTTCACAGATGATTATGCCAATGCAGCAGAAAGCAGCAAGGCCAATTTTCAGCTGGTATACTGCAGTTCTACATACCACTTGGCAACCATTTTTGATGGGCTAGGTGTCTGTTCCAATTAGGTGAGGTCCATGCTGTACTTGTTAAATATTTTTAATATCCACCCCCAAAACAAGGCCAGCTACATTATTTATAGGGCACAATGCAGAAAGAAAATGTGGGGTTCCTTATTCAAACAGCAGGAAAACATTATTAGTTTTTTCCCCATTTATTTATTTTATTGCATTTTAGGTTTTGGGGTACATGTGAAGAACATGCAAAATTGTTGCATAGGAACACACATGGCAGTGTGATTTGCTGCCTTCCTCCCCATCACCTACATCTGGCATCTCTCCCTTTGCTATCTCTCCCCAGCTTCCCACCTCCCACCGTCCCTCCCCTATTTTCCCCCAACTGACCCCAGTGTGTAGTGCTCCCCTCCCTGTGTCCATGTGTTCTCATTGTTCAACACCCGCCTATGAGTGAGAACGTGCGGTGTTTGATCTTCTGCTCTTCTGTCAGTTTGCTGAGAATGATGGTTTCCAGGTTCATCCATGTCCCTACAAAGGACCCAAACTCATCGTTTTTGATGGCTGCATAATATTCCATGGTGTATATGTGCCACATTTTCCCTATCCATCTATCGTCGATGGGCATTTGGGTTGGTTCCAGGTCCTTGCTATTGTAAACAGTGCTGCAATGAACATTCGTGTGCACGTGTCCTTATAGTAGAACGATTTGTAATCCTTTTGATATATACCCAGTAATGGGATTGCTGGGTCAAATGGAATTTCTATTTCTATGTCCTTGAGGAATCCCCACACTGTCTTCCACAATGGTTGAACTACTTTAGACTCCCACCAACAGTGTAAAAGTGTTCCTATTTCTCCACATCCTCTCCAGCATCTGTTGTCTCCAGATTTTTTAATGATCGCCATTCTAACTGGCGTGAGATGGTATCTCAATGTTGTTTTGATTTGCATTTCTCTGATGACCAGTGATGATGAGCATTTTTTCATATGTTTGTTGGCCTCACGTATGTCTTCTTTTGTAAAGTGTCTGTTCATATCCTTTGCCCACTTTTGAATGGGCTTGTTAGTTTTTTTCTTGTAAATCTGTTTTAGTTCTTTGTAAATTCTAGATATCAGCCCTTTGTCAGATGGGTAAACTGCAAAGATTTTTTCCCATTCTGTTGGTTGCTGATTCACTCTAATGACTGTTTCTTTTGCTGTGCAGAAGCTGTGGAGTTTGATTAGGTCCCATTTGTCTATTTTGGCTTTTGTTGTCAATGCTTTTGGTGTTTTGGTCATGAAGTCTTTGCCTACACCTACGTCCTGAATGGTTTTGCCTAGATTTTCTTCTAGGGTTTTTATGGTGTTAGGTCTTATGTTTAAGTCTTTAATCCATCTGGAGTTAATTTTAGTGTAAGGTGTCAGGAAGGGGTCCAGTTTCTGCTTTCTGCACATGGCTAGCCAGCTTTCCCAACACCATTTATTGAACAGGGAATCCTTTCGCCATTGCTTGTTTTTGTCTGGTTTGTCAAAGATCAGATGGTTGTAGATATGTTGTGTTGCCTCCGAGACCTCTGTTCTGTTCCATTGGTCTATATCTCTGTTTTGGTACCAGTACCATGCTGTTTTGATTATTATAGCCTTGTAGTATAGTTTGAAGTCCGGTAGTGTGATGCCTCCTGCTTTACTATTAAAGATACTAAAATATAAAACTTTTTCTTTCTTCTGTAGTCTTTCTCTCACCTTGTCATGATATTTCTAAATTTACTATTGATGTTATTCTACATTTAATACGTTAACCATTGAATAAATAAAATTTCTAAGAATTTCAAAATGGTGATGGCAGAGCGTTAAGCCAAGAGCATGGTCCATCTGAGTGTATGTTTCTGCACACAGGTCATATGCCCATTAAACTGATCTTGTTTGGGAAGTTGGAAAGTCTCAAACTTTAGTAGCATTAAGACGAGCATTTGGCAAGAGCGGTTCTTTCAGGGTAAAGAAAGAAAACAAGAAATAAACTAGGGACTTCATATCTTTTACAGAAAAAGACAGTCAGGGGTACCAGGTACTATCCTGGGGATGTGGGCCACATCGCAGACAAGGAATATTGACATCAGTAGAGCACATGTTAGGTACTTTCACAGACTCCTTGAGGAGGAATCCTTAAGGAGCCGTGGGCTGGAGGCTGGTACCATTAGGTGAATTCTCAAGTGGTTGAATTTACCCTGCCTATCAGCTGCTAATGTGTGAGCTGATCTTAACCCAGAAAGAAGTCTGTAGAATATAGGGCAGAATTTCAAACTCCATTTTTGAACTTGTTTGCTCAGTATTACTCAATGATTTGGGAGGACTCTTATAATGGAATGAAACTCTTATAATGCAGAAGAGGAAATCCACTGAATGACAGAAATGAATAAAAAATCTTGGCCCTTTATTTCAGCCTTCCTATATTTAAGAGGTATAGCTTATTATGAAAAAAAAATGCCATGTAAGCAAGGCATAGGAATAGGATCTTGAAAATGTAGATTCATAGTTGTGTGTGTAAAAAAGACCTAAAGGCTTTGCTGTAATTATAGCAAATTCACATGAATCAGCAGCATGAAGTAGCTAGAATAAAATAGTTAATTTGCTATTGAACTACATAAATAGAAGTATAACATCCAAGACAAGGATGGTGACAATGAAATTCCACTGGGTACCCTTCAGATCACAGCTGTGGTATTGTATTTAATTTTTTAAAAAGTGATGTGAACAATTGAGACTATGATTATTGGAACAGAGCAGGAAGAGGGTAGGGACTTAAAGTAATTTCTAGCAGAGTAGAAAAATGGAATTATTTTGTTTTGCAGAAAGAGAAACTTGATAGAGAGGGGTAAAGAGGGGAAGGAAAGAAAGGAAAGGTGTTTCCCAATATCTGAAGAGCTCTCATGTAGAAGAAGAATTAATTTAACTAATTTAACTGAGGCATGAAACTACAGCCAATGGTAACTATGAGGAGAGGGTAGATTTCAGCTCAGTGTTAGGAGGAACTCTGAATTATAAGGGCTTTTAAAAAACAGCAATGAGCTGCTTCAAAAAGTAATAAATTCCCCATTGGCAGAGCACTGGTGTGGTGTTATCAAAAGAGGGTAAGTTGTAAAGTCATTCAATTAGGATTCACATTCGGACCTTGACTCATGCTAGTTAGTATAACTTGGCAAACTATTCAACATCTCCCGGTTTTAGTTTCTGACGGATTAGTTACTAAAAGTGTTTGGAAAATTAGAGAAGTTCTATGTAAATCCCTGTTATACACTCAAATGTTGTGCTCATAAAATATATAATGTGCATTACAGGAAGTATTTATCATCGGACACAAGTATATGAACATGTTTCTGGTTCTGGTCACAGAGGCTTACTTAGACCTCAAGATTTCTATCTGCAAGTCTTTAAAAGGTAGGAACTTGCTTAACATAGTTCTCATCAAACTTTTTCCTTAACTTAAATCATAAATGCTAAGATGATAAGAATTTGCCTACATGAATATTCTTAGAGATTTCCTAGTGAATCATCAGTTTTTTACATGAGCACTTTAAATATGGTATGGTGAATTTTGATATTCAAAGCAAAAAAATAAAAAGTAAACGGAATTTAATGTATTATAAGCCTAAACTAAAATATCTACATTTTCATCTTGTTTTCTGATCCTCTCTTCTTTGAAGCATGTTTTAAAAACCATGGTGTTTTCTAGACTGGGATGGATGAATTTAGGGAAGAATTACAGAGATCAGTATTCTCACACCCAGCCAAGTAGGATAAGATAAATTCCATTTTATAGCTGGAATAATTGAGGTAATCCCAGTGGTAAAATATATTGGGTGCCTTCCATGTGTCAAGTGCTGGGCAGGTGCTTTACATTTTTTGATGCAGTCCTTGCAGCAAGCCTGACTGAAGTAAGCCTTGTTATCTTTATTCCAAGATGAGGGGCAGAGCTCTGTGAGGACTGAGGCCATGGCTCTTTTATTCAACACAATTACTCCCAGGGCCTAGAAAAACAACTGGCATATTAGGCACAGAGGAAATATTTGTTGACTCAGTGGGCAAAGGAGCAAACAAATGAAAACATGGAACCTAAGAAAGAACAAGCAAATTGACTGAGGTCACAAAGCCCTCTAAGTGGTGAAGGTTGACGCAGACTCGGGTCATTGTGCTGGCCCTCCTCAAAGAGTTGCAGAATCCACTTGTTATACCCTGGATTTTCATGCACAGTATAAGGTGCCATGGCTGGTAACATGCATTTTTATATGGAAAGATCATTGACTATCTGGTAACTGACATTGGATACATCTGAGATAAAATATTACAGATTTTTAGCCTCTACAGATTTTTTTGGGAAGCTTTTTTTCCCCACAAGTTGATTCCACTATTCTTTATATATTAGATACCATTTTGAGTATGTCTTCTTTTCCTCTTCTGATTATGAAAACAATATACGGGAGAGGACAAAATTATGTAGACTTGGGTGTGAATCCTCACTACCATATATCAGCTAAATGATCTTAGGCAAGTTACGTAATGGGGATAATATTTCCTCTTATCCCCTAATAGGTTCCTTTGTTTTCCTTTTTGGTTCAGAATTAAATGAAATATGTGCATGTACCTTGTAAGCATTCAACACCATGAATGATAAATTATTAACAATATATGCTTACTGTAGAAAATGTAAAAGTATTGAAAAGAAAATAATAAAACACTTCCAATTCCATTTTCAAAATTAGTAGTTAGTAATTTGCTGTGTTTTCTTCTTTTTCTCCTCGGTGTACATTTCTAAGTAGCTGAAATACTGCTGCATGTACAATTTTGTTAGCTGCTCTTCTTGTTTTTACCTCAGCAAGAGACTAAACTGATGAAGAGATAAAAGCTGAAAAATGTGAGGCACGCTTTCCTTACCAGAGCATTTTGATGCTGTGTTCATAGACCCCATGTGGGCACTTCTTTGTCCTTTAAACTGCTTTTCTGCTCAAGGAGTGATGAAGTTGAAGGGTTGTTCGCTAGGACATCTGGAAGGCGCTAATTATTCTATGCTCTAATTGGAGAATAAATGTCCAGTTTTACTCTGTGCTTTTTCCAGGCCTGTGCTAATCAGGATGCTGGATCTTTGGGCTTTCAAATAATTAGTGATGCACATTTCGCTCTGGTTGTTCAATAACCCTCCCTTTTTCTTCTCAATGCTTTCTCATTAGTAAGCCAAAGAGAAATTGCATCAAAGTAGCTGAATACACATTTATATGGTTGAAATATTATACCATGACCTGTCTGTGAATTATTCAAGAACCTGGGAGTATTTAACTTGAAAACCAGATAGGCTTGTAAAGATGAAAGTGGATTGCCTTTAACAAGGGACACACTCAGATGCAAGCAACCAATGGTGAAAAATGTCATGTGGCTATTTTCTTCCTGGCTAGCTGTGTTTGCTGGAGCAACCAAAGCAGGATTCAGCTAAGGTCAGGGACTGAGGGGTTGATGAGCTGGTACTTTTGGCTCTCACTTCATCTTGGGAAGGCACTGTGCTGTCAGATACACACTTGGTATTCTCAGGAGAAAGGGCATTAAAATCCAAAGCAGTTACTAAATGCTCAGAGCAAAGATTCTAGAAACTGTCACTAGCCTAGAAAGATAAATAGAAAGCAGAGAAGTTGGGAAATAGGAATTACGAAGCATTGGCCATGGGTTTTCTGTATGTTCTAACTACTGAGAGTTTTGTTCCTGGCTGGAGTAGATTTCTAAAATTCTCATCATCACCATTATTTTCATCATCATCATCATCACGATCATCATCATCATATTTGTTACATGTGAATGAGCAGGGGCAGAAAGCTGCTTGACTTCTCTTCTGTTAAGTTGGTGGATGTAGCATGTTCTGGGTTGAATTGTGTCCCTTCTAAATATGTTCAAGTCCACACCCTTGGTACCTGTGAGTTTGATGTTATTTAGAAACAAGAGTATTTGCAGATATAATCAAGTTAAGATGAGTGTCATAGTGGATTGGGAGAAGGGAGAGGGTCCCTAAATTCAACACTGCTGTCTTTATAACACTGTGTGAAGATACAGAGAGACATATGTGGAAGAACGCCACGTGAAGTTGGAGGCAGAGACTGGAGTGATACAGTTGCCAATCCACACTCATCAAGGATTGCAGACAATCATCAGAAGCTAGGAAGAGGCGAGGACGATTCCTTCATAAAGAGCATGGTCCTGCTAACACCTGGAATTTGGACATCTAGGCTCCAGAGCTGTGAGAGAATATGTTTCTGTTCTTTTAAGCCACCATGTTTGTGGCTGTTTGTCATGGCCACTCTAGGAAACTAATAGATAACATGCATGAGACTGACCTCCACCTATCCTAAGAGTACTTTTTCAGGAGGACTAGAGTTCGTTTGTGTTCTCAGATTGAGCTGTATACTGCTTCTTACTCACTATTGCCTTCCTGAGGAAATTACAGAAATAGGATGTGCTTATAGTCCTGAGAGACTCACGAGTATACACACTGTTTTAGGTTGGGTTTCCTTAGAACCAGACACTGACCTAAGGATTTGTGTGAAAGTAGTTTCTTTGGAGACGATTCAAGGAAGCACTGATGAGGGAGTGGGGACATAGGATAGGGAAGGGAAGAAACAAAGCACCCATTATTGATGAGTTTACCACTACGGCAACAGGGGCTCAATTCTACCCAGGAACTCTTGAAGACAATGCAAAATGTAGTTTAGAATCCCCCCTCCACCCCTGGAAGAGGGGAGTTGGAGACCTTTTGCCATAAATGTGCCTTTTTTTCTTCCAAAAATTCTGTCATTGTTTATTTCTATAGGGTGTATTGTTTGCATTTTTAGAATTTGCCTTTTTAAAAAAATAACCTCTGTGAGATCAACCTCTCAATCGACTTCAAATTTCAAAGTCATAATGAGCAGGACTTTTCTTGGATAAAAACGAATCAAACTGTATGTATTATCTTACTCCTTTCCATGGTAATGCTGGACCCCTCTAGCCTGTCAGTGTGCAGACATCATTCTGCAGCCTTCCTCCTGGATTTGCCTCTGTACACACGTTACCTGGATTAGAACCCTTGGTCCAGATCTTGTCTATACTGTGTGCTGTGCACAGTACCTGGAGAAGGTTAAGAGAACAGATCCTCAAAGGGCAGCTTTGAGGTCAAACTTCCACATACTCTGAGTTTGCTTAAAGCAATACAGTGTAACTCTTTTGAGGATTTGAATTTGCCATCAGCTTTCCAGGTATGAAAGCCTGTTTACATGATCTTTAAAATTTTTTCAGTCTTAGTTACTGAGAATGTCTGTTTTAGAAGTGTACTTTTAAGTTTTAGATTTGATCTGGCAAAGAGCATATATGAAGAAGTTAGCAAAAATTATTTGTCTCTTTAACCAAGGAAGTGATGAAGGGGTCCAGGGATTACATTTTTCAGGTATTCACATAGAAATATTTGCCCTACAAGAACATACTGTCCCCAGGTCAGAGAGCCTTTTGGGTATTGCAAATTTTGTGAAGAAATTCAAGGCATGCAGGAGAGAAAAGTTTTATGTCACCTCAAACAATAGCAAGTGGCAATGGAACACCTGTCAAATGAACCTGGCTTTCACACCAACAGCAGCAGTATCATTGAAACTTTCAAGGTGTGATGAGTTATTATCCACCATCTGTTTTACAAAATGTTAATTATTCTTGAGCCAAAATTACAGTCCAGCAAATGAGCTCTTAGCGAAGCAACAAGCCATCATTCATATGAGGCTGAAGAGAGAACTTGAGCCAGAAATTATTAGCACAAATGATTTGCCAGAAACAAAGTAGAATCTTATTAAAGACCAGACAAAATGGTGAATTAGATAATGATAGGCAAAATATGCAGTCCGCTGTAGGAAGAGGGGAAAATAGTGTCTCCAGAGGGTAAACTCTGTTATCCTTTAGGAAACAATTACTTACCATCTCCATAAAATTTTTCACACGACCTTTTTCCAGGGTTACTGAGGGTAGAGCCCCAGAGTTGTGAGATGTAGTTTTCCTGGGTTTTTGTTGTCTCTTGCAATTGTAGTAGGATCACTGTGTAAAGAACCTATATTTGTCCTTTCTTTTAAATCTTCCTGAAGTCTGCGTACCACTGCTCTATTATAAATACATTTAAAACATGAGGAAATGAAATGGATAGTTGTCTAGGGACTAGACTGTAAAAATGTCTCCTGGAAATTAGGATTAGGTTTCTGAAAACCTTTAGAACAGGAAGTTTTAGTTGAATAACTAAAGATCATATACAGGAGAATATAGGAATAGGCCTCAAGTAGACTCTGAAAGCCCTGATAAATACACGCTTATAACTAAACCTATGACCATCTGTGTCTGTGTCTTTACCTTTATCTATCTATATGTACAGCTAATTTTGATATATTTTTAAAATTTTCAAGCATTATTATTTTTTAATTTAAGTTCTGCGATACATGTATAGGACATGCAGGTTTGTTACATAAGTAAACATGTGCCATGGTGGTTTGCTGCACCTATCAACCCATCATTTATCCTGATGCTCTCCCTTCCCCTGCACCCTTGGATAGTCCCCAGTATGTGTTGTTCCTCTCCCTGTGTCCATGTGTTCTCATTGTTCAGCTACCACTTATAAGTGAGAACATGCAGTGTTTGGTTTTCTGTTCCTGTGTTTGCTGAGGATAATGGCTTCCAGCTCCATCCATGTCCCTGCAAAGGACATGATCTTATATTTTTATGACTGCATAGTGTTTCATGGTGTGTGTGTATCACATTTTCTGTATCCATCCTATCATCGATGGGCATTTGGGTTGATTCCATGTCTTTGTTATTGTGAATAGTGCTGCAGTGGACATATGGGTACATGTATATTTATAACAGAATGATTTATATTCCTTTGGGTCTATACCCTCTAATGGGATTTCTCGGTCAAATTGTATTTCTGGTTCTAGATCTTTGAGGAATCATCACATTGTCTTCCATAATGGTTGAACTTATTTATATTCCTACCAACAGTGTAAATGCAGTCCTATTTTTTCACAACCTCGCCAGCATCTGTTGTTTCTTGACTTTTTAATTGTCACAATTATGGGTGGCATGAGATGGTATCTCACTGTAGTTAGGATTTGCATTTCTCTAATGATCAGTGACGTTGAGTGTTTTTTCATATGCTCATTGGCTGCATAAATCTCTTCTTTTGTGAAGTGTCTGTTCATGTTGTTTGCCCACTTTCTGATGGGGTTGTTTTTTTTTTCTTGTAAATTTCAAACATCATTAATGGTATAGGTTAAAGCAACAGATAACTGTGGATATATAAAGATATTTATTTATGTAAAGACATAAACATAGACACAGACAGTAAGTATATAGTTACAGTCATTCAAACAGTAGTATTTCAAATGGACTCTTAATTATATTTTACATAACTAAAATTTTAGAAACCATAAATTTAATGCAGTTATTTCCAATTTATTTCATCTTCAGATGACTTTCTGAGATGCTATTTCTGATAATTTTGGTGGTAAATCTGTCAACACTTGGATTATCAAGTTCTTAGATTTTATTCCTTCTCTTCAGAATTTGATGTTGTAATTGTTTGAGAAGTTTTACCAGTTTTTGAATGCATTTGAATGACACTGCCCAGAGGACCAAGTAAACTATATAGTTTGGATGCATTTGGAAACTACATATATATGTGTGTGTGTGTGTGTGTGTGTGTGTGTGTGTGTGTATGTGTGTATGTATACGTATGTATATGCATTTGGAAACTACATATATGTGTGTGTGTGTGTATGTATGTAATATGTATAAAACTACATTTATATGTAGTTAAATATATATTTAAATACAACATTATTATATACCGATCACATTATAACATATAATTTTATTATAGAATGTATGAGGAAATTAACAAAAGAAAGAAGAAAATAAATCACTCATAATGGTGTCATCTCAAAGCAGCCATTAACATTCTGCTACATGTCTTTCCTAATATATATTTTAAAAATTTCCAAACATCATTATTCTAATGGCATAGTGAAGTTAAAGCAACAGTAATTATCTTAAAGTTCTCTGGCTTGTGCTCCTTGCAGCCTGATAAAGAGCCTAAGCCCTCCCTTATTACCACACCATGTTATTGTGGCAAGTCCAAAGTGGGTCCTATAGACTCCTGAACAAGCATGTCTTCTGCATTCCAAGTCTACTGAGCAAAACCACTTCATGACAGATCTTCAGCCACCTCGTCTTTATCTTCCTTGAGAATACCATGTCTGTGACCAGGGAACTGTCTTCAGGCTCTCCCTAAACTGCAAAACTTTAAGCTAACAAAATAAACCAATGCCCTGCAGTCCCTACTGTGACGGAGCCATACTGTATTTCATTCCCCATCTGCTGGGTTACTATCCTGCGGCCCTGAGAAGAGGTGTTTGTCCTCAAGCCTAACAGAGTATTCTACAAAAACCTCTCCTTTTACCAGCATCTGCTCATTTTTTTTAGGACTCAAAAAATGCATAAGGACTGGGAAACAAATACGGTGCTGTTTGCTGCACCCTCTGTTTCTGACACTCCAGACTCAGCAGAGCACTTTTCTCTCTGCCTATTAATGTGCACAAACAGATTCCTTTACTGGCCCCACCAATTTAATCAGATAAACTGTCAAACCTAGGCTCAAGTGGAGATCCCTGTGATAAGTTTGTTTTAGCTAAGGCTTTTTTTTTTT
>NW_016107384.1:4776710-4869247 GCF_001604975.1 Cebus imitator
TTTACAGTGGGAGGAAACTTAAATAACTTGCAGTAAAAAAAAAATAAAAATGATTTTATCAAGGTTTCTGCTTTCTCTCCAATTCTTAGTTCCATTCTCTTCAAGTAGTAGGCGTGATAATTATGGTTAGCCTGAGTGCAACCTCAAAATCTTAGCAATTCCATCAGGAAGAGATTTTTTTTTTTCCATTGGCTCTGACAAAAGTATCAGTGAGGCTTCTGACTCTCCTGGTTTAGGACATGTCCTTATTATTTGGCAATCACTCTAGCTCAAGGATGGCTTACTGTGATGGGCTATAGCTGTGTTGGACACTCAATTACAGCTGTGTTACCTTCCCACTCTCAAGACCTGCAGAGGTGTAGTGGTCAAGAAGAGGCGTACAAGTAGTACTTAAGGACAGAAAAATATTGTTAGAATCAGAGTGGAGAAGGATTGGTTTTCAAAAAGATGCTAGACTGACAATACCTGGATATCTACTATGATACACATATTTTGTTGTAATCACAGAAGGTAAGCTACCTGCAAGCAGGGTTTTTGGTTGCTTTGTTCACTATTATGTACTCATCATTGTGGTATATATTTTAAAAATTATTTTCACTTAAGATTGTATCATGGCCATTTTCCTATGTGATTAAATATTTTTTTTAACATGATTTTAAGGACTCTACAGCATTCTATTGTTTGTAGTCTCCTACTTATTGCATCATTTTCTCCCAGTTGTGCAAACCAGTGTATTTTTACTAACTGTGATTTCCATCCTTTCATATTATAAATTTCTTTTCTGATCAGTGCTACCCAACTAAAAGAAAACATGCAGTGTACATTCAGTGATTTGTTTTGAAATTCTGTTTGTACCTCCTTATAAAATTTTATCAACTCATTTAAACCTCATACAAAATCCCTGCTTTATGTAGTTTAGTACTAGATCTCGCTGGGTCTTGCTTCCTAAGATGTAAAATAAGCGTGATAATACTACTCCATAGGGCTGTTATTAGTGTAAATGAGTATAGTAAGTGCTCAATAATTATCAGTTAAAAATAACGATTATTATTGTTATTGCTATATTGCCTTTCTCTAAAAGTAGGGTTTATATGTTAGTATGAGGGCACTGGGCAGTAAGTGGAAGGGGCTAGTACTCTGAAAACAGAATCTGCAGGACATCAAATATAAATTACTGATTTTCATAGTAATAATTGGTATATATGAAAAATCTGATTTGCTTCAATATGTTCTGCACAATACTGGCTTTTATTTTCATGATGCTGGGCTCTTCTGTATCCTGATCATTGTGTATTTGTGTTCTTTCATGGGAGGCACCCTCTCTTTTTTAGTCACACTTAATATTCAGTTTTTCTAGCAGTGGGAGGAGCATTTTAAAATCATTTCTATGATTCCTTATTGGAAATGGATTCCCTGCTGTGGCATCAGAAGGTTTCATGTGTAAAACCATTAAACTTGAGAGCTGGAGCTGATGAGTCCTACTATCTAAGCACTTTATGTTCAATATTATTTGGCCTTCTAATGCATTGCATAATAAGAATAATATTTTTTATCTGATTGGAAGCCATCACTGCTGGTGCAGTTGCAGGAGTGAGAACAAGCTTGGAAGTCAACAGTCCAGACTCCTAAGCTTCCGCACTTCATTCATTCCACCTCACAGGCTATTTGCAACACAAAGCAGTGGTCGCTTGGAGTGATGGATACAATATGCACACAGTTGTGGAAGAGATGTAGAGGCAATTTCATGTGTCTTCAATGAAGAATTTGCAGTTGTGGGAGAAATACCGCAGGTCCTCTTCTCCTCTCAAAGCTGAGCTCCTCAAGGGCAGTGGTCTTGTCTGGCATATTTTTGTATTGCCAGAGCCTATGCAGCCATAACCAAATGCTTTGTATTGGCCTGGATCTGCGACAGGAGACTTACCTGATTTCATTGAATTCCCATCACAGCCTGAGGGGTAGGCAGCAGTAGATTCTTTTAAGAGCGAGAGTGAGAAAACTGTGCAATTAAATAGAGTAGCAGGGTGAGAAAACAGGTTCAGGTCTGTCTGACACAAAACCCGTGTCTTCAAGGCGTGTGATGGGGAGTTGGGAAGTGGGCTCTGGAGCTGAACTACTTGAGCTCCTAACCCTGGCTCTGCCACTCACTGGCTGTGTGACCTTGGGCCAGTCACTTAATATCTGTCTCCAGTCCTACAATGTAAAATGAGAATGGTGGCAATACTTCCCTCAAAGGCTGTCAGCTTAAATGACTTGATACTATTGCCCGGCATATACTACGTGTTCAGCAAATACCAGCAGTAATGGTTGTTTTTGTTTCGTTATTGTTATACTGCCCATCTCTAAGAGAGAGTTTTAAATTTTGGCACTAGGGTACTGGGTTCAATAAATAGGATGGAGATAGCACTCTGAAACAGAATCTGCAGGATATGAAAGATGAATTACTGCTTGACTTCCTTTAGTATATCTTAGTATCTTTTCTTCCATTATGTTTGGATCTTGCCCTGGCTCACTTGGAGCCATTCCCTAGAAAGAGAAAGAATGTACTAAAATTCTACCTGGGAAACAGTTTCAACACCAGTGTACCTGTCCATAGGAAGTCGTAAAAATTCATGGAAAATTTCATCTTAACAGTAAAACTGATTCAACAAAGGACAAAGCACAGCAATGATACACATTTGCTAGCTTTTTTGGGGTTTCTGTTTCTCTAGATAAATATGTAATGCTGAATATTTTAATCCACTAACAGTTTCATTTTATACAATGCTTAATAATACTTGTTTTTTTCTACAGAGAAGATCATGGACTCTAATACAGCTAACTTAATTTTTCCCTTAAATAATGGTTAGATAAGCATTTAAATGTAAGTCTTCTTTTCTTTAAAGTAAGGGAGAAATGTATGTTTATTGCACTTCTTGACCAAATTATTTTTGTGGAATCTTTTTGTTGACTACTCATGATCGAGAGACACATGGTGTTGATCATTTCTTTTAGTGTTTGCAACTGTTCTGTGGGTGTGGTTGGATACTAAGAGGATGTGGGGGCAGTGGGGGAGTTTTTTTTTTTTTTTTTTTTTTTGCTTAAACCGTTTCTTTCATTAGAAAAACTTTTTTTTTTTGAGAAATACACAGACATTTTGCACTTTTCAAAGACATGAAAAGTAATCTTTATATTCAGAAAAAGAATATTGGAAAGATATCATAAGCAGATGTTGCTGTTTAAAATGATTTTTAAAATTTCTTGGAGATTCTGAAAATTTTTATATTGTGGATGATCTTGCCTCTCAGCAAACTTGAAGTTCAACTAGTTTTTATTGTATATTTACTTCTTTTTATTCAGTTGTATATAATATACATATATTTTTACTATATATATTTACTATAACCAGCACACATGTACAGTGTAAAATTTGATAAATGTTGACATACGTATGCACCCATGAAACCATCACCATAATCAATATATAGTCAACCCTCAGTATTTGCGGGGATTGGTTCCAGGACCTCCTGCATACCAAAATCTGTGGATGCTCAACTCCTTGTCATAAGACTTGGACATATCCATTTGTACACTTCAACTCAACTCTAGATTGTTTATAATACCTAATACAGTGTAAATGCTACAAAAATGGTGGTAGTTACACTGTATTTTTTTTTCATTTTTTTAAAATAGTATTGTTATTTTTAAATATTTTTTTCTAAATATTTTCAACCTGTGTTTGGTTGAATCAGCAGATGTGTAACCTGGGGATATAGAAGGCTGACTCTAGTAAACATATCTATCATGACCACCTCCAACTTTGCTCATGCCCCTTGGCAAACCCTTCCTCTTAGTCCTCCCTGATGAACACACTGCTTCCGGCAACAACTGATCTGCTTTGCGTTACTATATATTAGTTTGCCTTTAAAATGTTTTATATAAATAACCATACAGTATGTATCCTTTTTTAATATGGCTTTATTCTGCATAAATATTTTGAGATTCATTTCTATTGTTCTTTTTCTCAATAATTCATTTATCTCTATAGGTAAGTGATTTTTCATTGCACATATATTATTACAGTTTATCCATTTACCATTCAATGGACATTTGTATTGTTTCCAGTTCTCAGCTATTATGAATAAACCTTCGTTAAAGAAAAAAAACTTCAGACAAATTAAATTTAATAGAGTTTAATTGAGCAAAGAAAAATTAACAAATGAATTATGCAGCTCTTAGAACCAGAACAGATTCTAAGAACCTGGTCTGCCATGTGGTTGGGAAGCATTTATGTACAGAAAACAGAACTGTGATACAGAGACAGTGTAGTTGGCTACAGCATGGTGTTTTGCCTTATTTGAATCAGTTCATTTCTTGTGATTGACTGAAGATCAGCTACTATAATTGACTGAGACTCAGCTATTTGATCTAAGGGTATTGTATTAGTCCATTTTCTCATTGCTATAAAGAACTACCTGATACTAGGTAGTTTGTCAAGAAAAGAGGTTTAATTGACTCACAGTTCCATAGGCTGTGCAGGTAGCATGGCTGCGGAGATCTCAGGAAACTTACAATCATGGGAGAAGGTGAAAGGGGAGCAAGCCACTTCTTACCATGGTGACAGGAGAGAGAGAGTGAAGAGGGAAGTGCTATACACATTCAAACAACTAGATCTCATGAGAACTCACTATCACAAGAACAACAAGGAGGAAATCTGCCCCCATGATCCAATAAACTCTACCCAGGCTCCTCCTTCAACATATGGGGATTACAATTTGACTTGAGTTTTGGGTGAGGACATAGAACCAAATCATATCAAGTATACTTTTAAATTAGATCTTCAGTTCATTTGTGCATTCTTAGGTTACAGTTCATTATATAAGGAGTCAAATATGGAGGTAATCTTAGGCCAAACTGAGTTTAGTTTAATGGCTTCTATCAGTGGGATTTTTGGAGGAAACTGGAGTGCGATAGTCATCGCATTACATCAAAGGGTACATACAGTCAGTAGGCTCCATCAGTGTTCATGTTAACCTTGATCACCTGGCTAGGTGGTGTTTTCCAGGTTTCTCCATTATAAACTCTCTCCCCTACCCCTTTTCATATTTGTAATGTACTTTTTGGAAGGAAGTCACTATGCACACACAGCCACATTTAAAGAGTGGGGAGTTATGCTCCACCCCCTTGAGACTAGAGTATCTGAATAAATTATTTGAAATTCTTCTTCATGGGAAATTTGTTCATTCTCCAAACTTATTTATTTATTCAATGACTTATATTCATACAGATTTATGAGCACTCATGAGGGTTTTTTTTTTGTACTTTGGATTATAACCTAATATTAATTTTTTGCTTGAATTGTTCCAGCTTCGTTCCTGCTCTGTTGCTTAGAGTTTTATTGGGAGCTTTTTCAGCTGGCTCCTGGATCCCGCTGACATTTGCCCATCACTGTGGTGTTTTTTTTTCACCTTCTTACTCTGGCATTATAAGATGTTCCAGGTACATCTTATGTCTTTCCTGCCCTAATCCTAGAATCAGCCATTTATCCCAAGGCCCCTGGCTCCTTTTTATTGGAGATGGTATTTAAAACCAAGATTTGGCACTAGATGTGCTTTTTGCTGCTAGGCCCTCTCAGCTGTCGGGATAAAGAGATGTATCCTTACCTATATATATGAACTTATGTAAAACACTTCCATGTGTAATCAACCACATGTATATTAACTTAGACATGAACTCATGTAGATGCTCTCAACTCTTTTTCTTGCTTATCTGTAACTTCCCACACTCAATACCTGCCATCTATCCACTTAATTATTCAATGTTGGTATATACATATGGTGCTTTCTGAATTGTTAACCCAAACATCAATGAGAAACGTCTTTTATCAACTAGATTACAGGGCTGATATGCAATTCGTATTGGCTTTATTCTTACAGACTGCATTCATTTCCAAAATTTCTTAGGTCTGAAACTAATTCCCCTACCCACTTCTGTGAAATTGTTTCATACATGTGTAATACATTTAGTTAATTTTTTGTATATACTCCACATTCTTTGCTGGGATCCTCCTAAATGTTTTTTAAAAAATTGCATACATTGAAGTATATCTTTTGTGCTATAAATTTCTTTGGAATTTGAAAAATAATTAATGTCTTGTATTCACAATTACACTAACATACAGAATAATTTCCATACCTAAAAAATCCTCTGTGCTTCTCCTATTCAATTCCTTACTTCGCCCTCTGAGTCCCTGGAAACTACTGATCTCTTTACCGTTTCTATAGTATTAGCTTTCTGAGGCTGTCCTAGAATTGGAATCAGTTAGTAGAGAGCTTTGCCAGAGTGGCTTCCTTCACTTAGCAATATACATTTAAAATACATCCATTTTTTTGTGGCTTGATAGCTAATTTCTTTTTATTGCTGAATAACATGGCACTGTATGCATGAACCATAGTTTTACCTATTGAAGGGCATTTTGTTTGCTTCCAGTTTTTGATGATTACGAATAAAGTGCTATAAACATTCACAGGCAGTTTTTACTTGAACATAGTTTTTTTTTTTTATTGTACTTTAGGTTCTGAGGTACATGTGCAGATCATGCAGGATTGTTGCATAGGTACATACATACCTGGCAAGGTAGTTTGCTACCTCCATCTCCCCATCACCTATATCTGGCATTTCTCTCCATGTTATCTCTATCCAACCTCCCCATCCTGTGTTGTCCCTACTCTAGCCCCTCACAGAAGACCCCAGTGTGTGATGCTCCCCTCCCTGTGTCCATGTGTTCTCATTGTTCAACACCCGCCTATGAGTGAGAACCTATGATGTTTGATTATCTGTTCTGTGTCAGTTTGCTGAGAATGATAGTTTCCAGCTTCATCCGTGTCCCTACAAAGGATGCAAACTCATAATTTTTTATGGCTGTATAATATTCCATGGTGTATATGTGCCACATTTTCCTTGTCCAGTCTATTATCGATGGGCATTTGGGTTTGTTCCAGGTCTTTGCTATTGTAAACAGTGCCACAATGAACATATGTGCACATGTGTCTTTATAATAGAATGATTTATAATCCTTTGGGTATATACCCAGTAATGGGATTGCTGGGTCAAATGGAATTTCTAAGAAATAATCATTAGAGTGAACTGGCAACCAACAGGATGGGAAGAAAATTTTGCACTCTACCCATCTGACAAAGGGCTAATATCCAGAATCTACAAAGAACTAAAGCAGATTTACAAGAAAAAAAAAACCCATTCAAAAGTGGGCAAAGGATATGAACAGACACATTTCAAAAGAAGATGTATATGAGACCAACAAACATATGAAAAAACACTCATCATCACTGGTCGCTAGAGAAATGCAAATCAAAACTACGTTGAGATACCATCTCACACCAGTTAGAATGGTGATCATTAAAAAATCTGGAGACAACAGATGCTGGAGAGGATGTGGAGAAATAGGAACACTTTTACACTGTTGGGAGTGTAAATTAGTTCAGCCATTGTGGAAGACAGTGTGGTGATTCCTCAGGGATCTAGAAATAGAAATTCTATAGTTCTTAAATAAATTGGGAAAATACCTAGAAGCTTGATGACTGGATTGTATGGTAAGACTCAGTTTAATTTTATAAGAAATGGCCAAACTGTCTTCCAAAGTGGCTGTATCATTTTGAATTCCTGCCAGCAATGAATGAGATTTCCTGTTGCACCACATCCTAGCACCCTAGTTAGCACTTAGTATTGTCAGTTTTTTATTTTAGTCATTCTAATAGGTGTTTGGTGGTATCACACTGCTGTTCTATTTTGTAATGATAAATTATATTGAGAGTTTTCATATACGTGTTTGCCATCTGTGCATTTTTTTTTTCCAGGAGGTGTTTGCTTAGAACTTTTGCCCATGTTTTCTTTGGGTTGTGTGAAAATAAGTAATTACAATCAAAGCTGATGGAACTTCAAGTTGTACTTCTAGGTATTTTATTGTCTTTGTAGCAATTGTGAATGGAAATTCACTCATTATTTGGCTCTCTGTTTGTCTGTTATTGGTGTGTAGGAATGCTCATGATTTTTGCACTCTGATTTTGTATTCTGAGATTTTTGCTGAAGATGCTTATCAGCTTAAAGAGATTTTGGGCTGAGACAATGGGGTTTTCTAAATATACAATCATGTCATCTGGCAAGAGAAAGAACCACAGGGCATTTGAACAGGAAAAGAGGAAATCAAATTGTCTTGTCAATTTGATTTCCTCTTTTCCTGTTCAAATGCCCTGTGGTTCTTTCTCTTGCCTGATTTCCCTGGCAGAACTTCCAATACTATTCAAGAAGTTGAACAGGGGTGGTGAGAGAAGTCATCCTTGTCCTGTGCTGGTTTTCAAAGAGAATGTTTCCAGTTTTTGCCCATTCAGTATGATATTGGCTGTGGGTTTGTCATAAATAGCTTTTATTATTTTGAAATACATTTCATCAATACCTAGTTTATTGAGAGTTTTAGCATAAAAAGCTGTTGAATTTTGTCAAAGGCCTTCTCTGCATCTATTGAGATAATTGTGGTTTGTGTCATTGGATCTGTTTATGTGATGGATTATATTTATTGATTTGCATATGTTAAACCAAACTTGCATCTCAGGGACAAAGCTGACTTGATCATGGTGGATAAGCTTTTTGATGTGCTGCTGGATTCGGCTTGCCAGTATTTTCTTGAGGCTGTTCACATCGATATTCATCAGGGATATTGGCCTAAAATTTTCAGTTTTGTTTTGTTGTGTCTCTGGCAGGTTTTGGTATCAGGATGTTGCTGACCTCATCAAATGAGTTTGGGAGGCACCCCTCCTTTTCATAAAATGAGTTTGGGAGGCATCCCTCCTTTTTATTGTTTGAAATAGTTTCAGAAGAAATGGTACAAGCTCCTCTTTGTACCTCTGGTAGAATTTGGCTATAAATCCATCTGGTCCTGTACTTTTCTTGGTTGGTTGGTTATTGATTACTGCCTCAATATCAGAACTTGTTATTGATCTATTCAGGGATTTGACTTCCTCCTGGTTTAGAATTGGGAGGGTGTATGTGTCCAGGAATTTATCCATTTCTTTTAGATTTTCTACTTTATTTGCATAGAGGGGTTTATAGTATTATCTGATGGTAATTTGTATTTCTGTGGAATCAGTGGTGATATACCCTTTATCATTTTTTATTGCATCTATTTGATTCTTCTCTCTTTTCTTCTTTATTAGTCTGACTAGCAGTCTATTTTGTTGATCTTTAAAAAAAAACAGCTCCTGGGTTTATTGATTCTTTTAAGGGTTTTTTCACATCTCTATCTCCTTCATTCTGCTCTGATCTTAGTTATTTCTTGCCTTTTGCTAGCTTTTGAATTTGTTTGCTCTTGCTTCTCTAGTTCTTTTAATTGTGATGTTAGGGTGTCGATTTTAGATCTTTCCTGCTTTCTCTTATGAGAATTTAGTGCTACAAATTTCCCTCTAAACACTGCTTTGGCTGTGTCCCAGAGATGCTGGGACATTGTGTCTTTGTTCTCATCGGTTTCAAATAACTTACTTATTTTTCTGCCTTCATTTTGTCATTTACCCAGTAGTCATTCAGGAGCCAGTTGTTCAGTTTTTATACAGCTGTGAAGTTTTGAGTGTGTCTCTTAATCCTGAGTTCCAATTTGATTGTGCTGTGGTCTGAGAGACTGTTATGATTTCTGTTCTTTTGAATTTGCTGAGGAGTGGTTTACTTCCAATTATGTGGTCAGTTTTAGAATAAGTGCAATGCAGTGCTGAGAAAATTGTATATTCTGTTGATTTAGGTGGAGAGTTTTGCAGATATCTATTAGGTCCACTTGGTCCAGAGCTGAGTTCAAGTCCTGGATATCCTTGTTAATTTTATGTCTTGTTGATCTGTCTAATATTGACAGTGAGGTGTTAAAGTCTCCCACTATTACTGTGTGGGAGTTTAAGTTTCTTTTTAGGTCTCAAGAACTTGCTTTATAAATCTGGGTACTCCTGTATTGGGTGTGTATATATTTAGGAGAGTTAGCTGTTCTTGTTGCATTTATTTTTTATCATTATGAAATGCCCTTCTTTGTCTCTTTTGATGTTTGTTGGTTTAAAGTCTGTTTTATCAGAGACTAGGATTGCAACCTCTGCTTTTTTTGCTTCCCATTTGCTTGGTAAATATTCCTCCATCCCTTTATCTTGAGCATATGTGTGTCTTTGCATGTGAGATGGGTCTTCTGAATGCAGCACAGTGATGGATTTTAACTCTTTATCCAATTTGCCAGTCTGTGTCTTTTAATTGGAGCATTTAGCCCATTTACATTAAAGATTAATATTATTATGTGTAAATTTTGTCTCTCAGTTGATGCAGTTTCTTCATAGTGTTGATGATCTTTACAACTTGGTATGTTTTTACAGTAGCTGGTATGGTACCATTTGTTTCTTTCCATATTTAGTGCTTCCTTCAGGAGCTCTTGTAAGGCAGGCATGTTGGTGACAAAATCTCAGCATTTTCTTGTCTGTAAAGGACTTTTTTTCTCCTTTGCTTATGAAGCTTAGTTTGGCAGAATACAGCATTTTGGGTTGAAAATTCTTTTCTTTAAGAATGTTGAATATTGGCCCCCCACTCTCTTCTGGCTTATAGGGTTTCTGCTGAGAGATCCACTGTGAGTCTGATAGGCTTCCATTTGTGGGTAACCTGACTTTTCTCTCTGGCTGCTCTTAACATTTTTTTCCTTCATTTCAACTGTGGTGAATTTGATGATTATGTGTCTTGGAGTTACTCTTCTCTAGGAGTATCTTCGTGGTGTTCTCTGTATTTCCTGAATTTGAATGTTGGCCTGTCTTGTTAGGTTGAGGAAGTTCTCCTGGATAATATCCTAAAGAGTGTTTTCCAACTTGGTTCCATTTTCCTGGTCACTTTCAAGTACACCAATCAAATGTATATTTGTTCTTTTCATATAATCCCATAATTCTTGGAGGCTTTGTTCTTTTCATTCATTTTTTCTCTAGTTTTGTCTTCATGCTTTATTTCATTAAGTTGATTTTCAATCTCTGATATCCTCTCTTCCACTTGATCAATTCAGCTATTGATACTTGCATATGCTTCATGAAGTTTTCATGCTGCTTTTTTCAGTTCCATCAGGTCATTTATGTTCTTCTCTAAACTGGTTATTCTAGTTAGCAATTCCTCTAACCTTTTTTCAGCGTTCTTATCTTCCTTGCATTGGGTTAGAACATGCTCCTTTAACTTGGAGGAGTTTGTTATTACCCACCTTCTGAAGCCTATTTCTGTTAATTCTTCAAACTCATTCTCCATCCAATTTTGTTCCCTTGCTGTCAAGGAGTTGTGTTCCTTTGGAGGAGAAGAGGCATTCTGGATTTTGGAATCTTCAGCCTTTTTGTGCTGATTTCTCCCATCTTCATGGATTTATCTACCATTGTTCTTTGCTGTCGGTGACCTTTGGATGGAAGTTTTGCATGGTTGTCTTTTTGGTGATGTTGATGCTATTCCTTTCTATTAGTTTTTCTTCTAACAGTCAGACCCCCCTGCTGCTGGTCTGCTGGATTTTGTTGCAAGTTCACTCCAGACTCTGTTTGCCTGGGTATCACCAGTGGAGGCTGCAGAACATCGAAGATTGCTGCCTGTTACTTCCTCTGGAAGCTTCCTCCCAGGGGGACACCTGACAGGTGTCAGCCAGAGCTCTCCTGTGTGAAGCGTCTGTCAGCCCCTGCTGGGAGGTGTCTCCCAGTCAGGATACATGGGGTCAAGTATTCACTTGAGGAGGCAGTCTGACCCTTAGGAGAGTTCGAACAATGTTCTGGGAGACCCACCACATAGAACTGGGCAGGCAGGGATGTTTAAGTCTGCTGAAGTTGTGCCCACAGCTGCCCCTTCCCCCAGGTGGTCTGTCCCAGGGAGATGGGAGTTTTATCTATAAGCCCCTGACTGGGGATACTGCCATTTTTTCAGAGATTCCCTGCCCAGAGAGGAAAAATCTAGAGCTGGTCTGGCTACAGAGGCTTTGCTGAGCTGTGGAGTTCTCCACCCAGTTGGAACTTCCCCTGGCTTTGTTTACACTGTGAGGTGAAACCACCTAATCAAGCCTCAGCAATGGTTGTTGCCCCTCCCTTTACCAAGCTCCAGTGTCCCAAGTCAACTTCAGACTGCTGTGCTGGCAGCAAGAATTTGAAGCCAGTGGATCTTGGCTTGCTGGGCTCCATGGGGGTGGTATCTGCTGAGGTAGACCACTTGGTTTCCTGGTTTCAGCACCCTTTCCAGGGGAATGAATGGCTCTGTCTTGCTGGCATTCCAGGTGCCACTGGGATATGAAAAAGAAAAAGAAAAAGAAAAAAACTCCTGCACCTAGCTCAGTGTCTGCCCAAATGGCCACCCAGTTTTGTGTTTGAAAGCCAGGACTCTGGTGGTGTAGGCATCAGATGCAATCTGCAGTTTGTGGAGACCATGGGAAAGCATAATATCTGGGCTGGGGTGTACCATTCCTAAATATGGCACAGTCCCTCCAGGCTTCCTTTGGCTAGGTTAGAAATTTCCTGGACCTCTTAAGCTTCCCAGGTAAGGCAGTGCCCCACCCTGCTTCAGCTCAACCTTCATGGGCTGCACCGACTGTCTAACTAGTCCCAATGAGATGAGCCAGATACTTCGGTTGAAAATGCAGAAATCACCCACCTTCTGCATTGATCTTGCTGGGAGCTGCCAACCAGAGCTGTTCCTAGTTTCTATTCTGCCATCTTGCCAGGTCAGTGTTTTTTTTTTGTTTTTGTTTTTGTTTTTGTTTTCAAGATGTTTTATAGTTTTGCACCTTACATTTAGGTGTATGGTACATTTTCAGTTAACGTTTATGTAAGTTGTAAGATATGTGTCTAGGTTCCTTTTTTCTTTTTCTTTTGTTAGAACATTCAATTGTTTTGTCACCGTTGATCGAAAAGACTATTCTTTATTTAATTAATTTTCATTGTTCCTTCGTCAAAGTTCAGTTGACTGTATTTGTGTAGGTCTATTTTGTGCTCTTCATTTTGTTTCATTGTTCTAGATGTCCTTTCACCAAGACCACTTGCTGCCTTGATTACTGTAGCCTTGTAATAAGTTTAGAAATAGGGTAGTGTTAGTCCTCCAGCATTGTTTTCCTTCAGCATTAACTGTTCTAAATGCTTTGCCTTTCCATGTAAACTAGAATCTGCTTTATGAAATCTACAAAAGGCTTGCTGCTATTCTTTTTTTTTTTCTTTTTAACTTTTTCAACTCTCTTTGTTGCCCAGGTTGGAGTGCAGTGGCATGATCATGGCTCACTGCAGCCTCGACCTCCTTGGGTCAAGCAATCCTCCCACCTCAGCCTCCTGAGTAGCTGGTGCTATAGGTGTGTGTCACCATGCCCAGCTAATTTTTTAGTTTTTGTAGAGTAAGTGTTTTTCTATGTTGCCTTGGCTGGTCTTAAACTCCTGGGCTCAAGAGATCCTCTGTCATTGTCCTCCAAAGGGCTGAGATTACAAGCATAAGCCACTGCACCTGGCCTGCTGGTATCTTGATAGGGATCGCATTAAATCTTTAGAGCAAGTTGTGAAGAATTGATAACTTAATTCACAGTATTGAGCCTTCACACCTATGAATATGGAATATTGCTCCATTCATTTAGATATTTTGTTTCATTGCTGTTTTATAGTTTTCTGCATATAGGATCTGTAGATATTTTGTGTCAGATTGATAACTAGATATGTCATTTTGGGGGTACTATTGTAAATGGTTTTGTGTTTTTAATTTCAAATTCCAATTGTTTATTGCTTACAGACACACAGAAAGGCAATGGACTCTTATACATTAAACTTGTCCTCTGCAACTCTGCTGTTCTTGCTTAGTTCCAGAATTCTTTTTTTTTTTTGGCCAATTATTTGAGGGTTTTTTTTTTTTTTTTTTTTTTTGGATAACCACATCATCTGTGAATAGAGATAGTTTTATTTCTTTCCAATCTGCGTATCTTTTTCTTTTTCTTGTTCTGTTGCACTAACTAGTATTTGGAGTACAACACTGAATTTGAGTGGTATATTAGTCCATTCTCATGCTGCTAATAAAGACATAGTCAAGACTGGGTAATTTATAAAGAAAAGGAGGTTTAATGGAATCAAGAGTTGCACATGGTTAGGGAGGCCTCACATTAGCTTTTATGCTGGAAGGCTAATGAGGAGCAGAGTCACATCTTACATGGTAGCAGGCAAGAGATCTTGTACAGGAGAACTCCCATTCGTATAGCCATGAGATCTTGTGAGACTTATTTACTACAAGGGGAACAGTATGGGGACAACCACCACCATGATTCAATTATCTCCACCTGGCTGCAACCTTGATACATGGAGATTATTACAATTTAAGATGATATTTCAGTGGGAATACAGCCAAACCACATCAAGTGGTGAGAAAGGAATCCTCACGTTGTTTCCAGACTTGAGGGACAAGCAAGAAACATTTAATTCCACACTATTATGTTAACTTAGGGTTTTTTTGTTAGATGTTCTTTATCAAGTTGATAAAGTCTCCCTTTTTTTGTAGTTTGCTGATTTTTTTAAATTGCAAATGGGTGATGTATGTTATCATATGCTTTTTCTGTGTTAATAGGCATGATCATGTGATTTTTCTATCTGTAGCTGTTGATGTGGTAGATTATGTAAACCAAAAAGAATCTGAGATAGGTCTCAACCAGTTTAGAAGTTTATTTTGCCAGGATTAAGGACATGCCTGTGACACTACCTTAGCAGGTCCTGAGGAAAAATGCCGAAAGTAGTTGGTCTACAGCTGGGTTTGATACATTTTAAGGAGACATAAGACATCAACCAATACATGTAAGATTTCTACTGGTTCAGTACGGAAAGTTGGGAAAACTTGAAGTAGGATAATGGGGGACTTCCAGGTTATAGGTGGATTCAGATTTTCTGATTGATTGGCAATTTTTTGAAAGAGTTGATTTAAAGACCTAGAATTGAGGTGAGGAGCAAGATGGCTGACTAGATGTAGTCAGGTGGAACCACTACCACAGAGGGACTGAGACAACTCACATGCTTTTAACATATCTTCAAAAGAAAGATGCCAAGAGTGGACATAAGGAAGACATAGAGCTAGGCTCAAGGGGGAGAAATCTGGGAGCCCTGCATGGGACTACCATGCACTGGGACTCATTTTTGGGCCACAGCAGCTCCAGGAGAATGGGTGAATTGAACTGGCAAGGAGCAACCCACTCTTACCATGGGGCTCTGGAAACCTGGCAGGAGGAGACTCCTTGACCACCACGGACACTCAAGTTGGTAGGGAGAGCTGCTTACAGAAGTGGTAGGGGCAGCAAGCCAGCTAATGTGGAGACCAGAGGGTTTAAGGTGGGAGCATCTGTAGTGGAGCATGGTTAGAGACAGCCATCCTTGTGGGCTCAACTTGCTGCACTGGAGAATCTAGCCCTAGGGGAACTGTCAGACCTGAACTCTGCAGGGTGGTTTTGCCCATCAGACAAGGCTGGTCTGACCTGAGCAATCCTTGGTCTGCTGGACTCTCCCGGGGCTCCACCCTGGCCACACCTGCCTGTAGGGCAGTCTTGGGTGCCCTGGAAAACTGTACTGTAGCTTCTGCAGTGGCAGATCATGTTGACAGTTGAGGAGCTCCAGCGAGGCAGGCCCTGCAGCCATGCAGCAGCCCACATGCTTCCTCCCCATACTGCACCTTCTCCTGGGCCCATAGCAACTCCTCCCATCACTTTGCTGGCTTGTGTTTGATTGGGAAGGTTTTGCTCTCCTTGCTCCATCAGTGTGTGGGAGTGTAACAGCACTCCCTTCCCCCATCAACCACCTTTGCAGATAGACCCTTGATAGGCACAGCACTAGCAAGCCCCACCCCCACCAGTGCCCCACCTTTGCACTAACATTGCACAGGGAAAAGCAGATTCTCCCCTACTCTAAGCAATTGCTCCTCCTTGTGGGGCACAAAGAAGGCACCTAGACCTGTGGCTGCCAGCACCCCACCTTGAGCCAACACCTTCTCCAGTGTGAGCATGGATACAGTCTCCAGCAGAGGATCCCCACTCACCACCAGCTGTTACCTCTGCCACTGTGGTTGATGCCTATAATAGGACAGCTACTTCAGTACCCACTAGTACTCTGCCATAGCTGCTGCACTTCAGTCTCCCCAGCACAGTGCATTTCACAACTTGAGGAGGCAGAGAACAAAGTTGGGGCTCAATACAAGTCTACAGAGTTAGAGCACACAGTCCAGGAGCCCAGAGCTAAACATTGAACCTATCAAATCTTCCAGAAATGAATACAGTCAGCTAAGTCCACCTTATATAGCAATCAAACCCTCAAGGTCTTTGAATGGATAAAAGAAAAAATCCATCCAAAGGTTAGCAACCTTAAGGATTGAGGGGTTAATAAGGCCACAAAGATGAGAAAGAATCAGTGCAAGAAAACTAAAAAAGCCAGAATGCCTTCTTTCCTCCAAACAATCATATTGCCTCTGCAGCAAGGGTTCTGGACTAGGCTGAGATGGATGAAACAGAATTCAGAACATGGATAGGAAAGACAGAGATCATAGAGCTACACAAGTACATTAAAAAACAATGCAAAAAGCTAAAAATAATGGTAAAACAGTGCAGGAGATGACAGACAAAATAGCCAATGAAGAGAAGAATGTAATTGACCTCATAGAGCTGAAAAACACTACAAGAATTTCATAATGCAATCACAAGTATTAATAGCACAGTAGACCAAGCAGAGGAAAGCATCTCAGAAATTGAAGACTGGCTTTCTGAAATAATACTGTCAGGGAAGAATAGAGGAAAAAGAATAAAAAACAACAAATAAAATATCCAAGAAATATGGTGTTATATAAAGAGACTGGATCTATGACTCACTGGTATCACTAAAAGAGATGGAGAGAATGGAACCAACTTAGAAAACATATTCCAGAGTATTATCCATGAGAACTTCCCAAACCCAGCTAGAGAGGCCAATATTCAAATTCAGGGAACCCAGATAACCCCAGTAAGATATTTCACTTAGAAAGAAAGTTCAGGTCATTATAATAGAAAACTCATCAGACTAACAGCAGACCTTTCAGCAGAAACCCTATGAGCCAGAAGAGATTAGTGTCCTATATTCAACATTCCTCAAGAAAAGAAATTTCAATCCAGAATTTCATATCCAGCCAAAGATACATGAAGGGGTAAGATCTTTATGAGACAAGCAAATGCTGAAGAAATTACCACCAAACCTGCCTTACAAGAGCTCCTGGGGGAAGCACTAAATATGGAAAGGAAAGACTGTTACCAGCCACTCCAAAAACACACTGAAATACACAGACCAGTGACACTGTAAAGCAAACACAAGTTTACAAAATAAGCAACTAACATCACGATGACAGGATCAAATCCACACATACAAATACTAACCTTAAATGTAAATGGGCCAAATACCCTCATTAAAGTGGCCAGCTGGATAAAGAACCAAGACTCACTGGTATGCTGTCTTCAAGATACCCAGCTTGTAAACAGTGACACACAGAAGTGCAAAATAAAAGGATGGGGAAAAATCTACCAAGCAAATGGAACATAGAAAAAAGCAGGGGTTGCAATCCTACTTTGTGACAAAATGGACTAAACCAACAAAGATAAGAAAAGACAAAAAATCGTATTATTTAAAGGTTAACGGTTCAATTCAACAAGAAGGCCTAACTATCCTAAATGTATATGCACCCAACACAGGGGTGCCCAGATTTTTAAGCAAGTTCTCAGAGAACTTCAAAGAGACTTAGACTTCCACACAATAATAATGAGAGACTTTAACACCCCACAGATGGTATTAAACACACCATTAAGACAGAAAATTAATAAAGATATTCAGGACCTGAAACTTAACCCTTTCCTTACACCATATACAAAAGTTAAGATAGATTAGAGACTTAAATGTAAAACCCAAAACTATAAAAACCCTAGGCAAAAATTGACAAATGGGATCTAATTAAACTAAAGAGCTTCTGCACAACAAAGGAAACTATCAGCAGGGTGAACAGACAACCTATAGAATGGGAGAAAATTTTTCAAACTATACAGCTGACAAAGGTCTAATATCAGCATCCATAAGGAACTTCAACAAATTTACAAGAAAAAAAAGCAACTCCACTAAAAAGAGGTCAAAGGACATGAACAGGCACTTTTCAAAAGAGGACATATGTGTGGCCAACAAATATATAAACAAAGTTCAATATCACTGATCATTAGAGAAATGTAAGTCAACACCACAGTGAGATACCATCTCACATGAATCAGAATGGCTCCTATAAAAAGTGAAAAATAACAGATCCTGGTGAAGTTGTAAAGAAAATGGAATACTTACACATTGTCAATGAAGGGTAAAAATTAGTTCAACCATTGTGGAAGACTGTTTGGCAGTTTCTTAAAGATGTAAAAACAGAAAAATCATTCAACCTAGCAATCCCATTATTGGGTATATATGCAAAGGAATATAAATTATTATAAAGAAACATGTACATGTATGTTCATTGCAACACTATTCACAATAACAAAGACACGTAATCAACTTGAATGCCCATCAATGATAGACTGAATAAAGAAAATGTGATACATATATGCCATGGAATACTATGCAGCCATAAAAAAGAATGAGATCATGTCCTTTGCATGAAAATGTATGGGCCTGGAGGCCCAGTATCCTTAGCAAACTAACACAGAAACAGAAAATCAAATATCACATGTTCTCACTTATAAGTGGGAGCCAAATGATGAGCACACATGGACACATATAGGGGAACAGCATACAGGGGCCAATTGGAGTGTGGATAGTGGGAAGAGGGAAATGTTCAGAAAAAATAACTAATGGTACTAGGCATAATAAACAGGTGATGAAATAACGTGCACAACAAACCCTCATGATACAAGTTTGCCTATACAACAAACCTATGCATGTACCGCTGAACTTAAAAGTTTCTTTTTTTTTTTTTCAAAGCTCTTGTATCCATAAAAGTTAGTGTCTGGGTTAAGATAAGGGGTTGGGGAGGCCAAGGTTCTTTTTATGCAGATAAAGACTCCAGGTAGCAGGTTTCAGAGAGAATAGATTGAAAATATTTCTTATCAGAGTTAAAAAGGTACCAGATTCTTAGTTAATTCTCCTAAATCAGGGAAAAGATTTGGAAAGGGAAGGGGATTCTCTACAGAGTGAAGACTTTTCCCAAAAGAGATGGCTTTATAGGACCATTTAAAAATATGTCAAAGAAATATACATTAGGGTAAAATAATTTGATTTCTTTCAGGGCTTGCTATCTGTCATGTGATGCTATACTAGAGTCAGGCTGGAATTTGGTGTCTTATTGCTATGAAAAAGCCTTAAACGCTCTAATGTGAATACTGGTCAGTTGTACCTGAATTCTAAAGGGAAAGTGTATAATGAGGCCTGTCCAAGCCCCTGCTTTCCACCATGGCTGAACTAGTTTTTCAGGTTAACTTTGGAATGTCCGTGGCTAAGTGGAGAGGTCCCTTTAGATTGTTCAGAGGCTTAGAATTTTATTTTTAGTTACAATTATATTGATTGATTTTCAAGGGCTGAACTAGCCTTGCCTACTTAGAATAAATCCCAGTTGATCATGGAGTATAAATCTTTTTATACACTGTCAGATATTATTTGATAATATTTTTTTCAGGATTTTCCTATCTGTGTTCATGAGGGATATTGGTTTGTTGTTTTTGTTTTTTGTAATATCTTTATCTGCTTTTGATGGTGGGGTAATGGGGGCTTCATGGAATGAGGTAAGATGTGTGCCCTGTGTTTCTATTTTTTTTGAGAAGATGTCATATCTGAGTCTGGTTCTGATGTTTGCTTTATCTCCTCTGACCTTTATTTTGCCTTTTGTTATGCTTTGCAATTTTTTTGCTGAAAGCTGCACCTGTTTTATCAGGTAATAGAAAACAACATAAATAGACCTGTTCTGTGAGGATTTATGTTAATTTGGCTTGAATTTGGGCTGTGTTTGCTGTAGTTGTAGGTTCCAGCCTCTTCCAATTCCTCCTGTGCTTTTGTTTTGTCTTCCCCTAATTTGGGCTTCCCTAAATAGTACTCCTCAGAAAGAATCTAAGTCTTGCATCTCTTTTAGCTGTAATCCACTATTATCATGCTGGAGCCACATTTGTGTGGTAATAGGAGTGGGAGAAGAGACAAATTTTGCAATCTTCCAAAAAAATTTCAGTCTTTTAGTGGGCTTGTGTTTATGGCCTAAGACCATCACAGATGTTTCTTTTGCATAATTTCTCACCCATTGCCTTTAGGTAGAACAGGAGGGCTAGAGGGGCTAAAGGTCCAGAGCTCTGATAAAATGTTTTTCTCTGTAGAAGAGACCTTTGTTACATAGAAGGAGGCTCTGGCTCTTAAGATCTATTTATGTTACTCTATTAACTTTTTTTTTTTTTTTTTTTTTTTTTTTTTTTTTTTGAGATGGAGTCTCACTCTGTTCTCTAGGCTGGAGTATAGTGGCATGATCTTGGCTCACTGCAACCTCCTGCCCTGGGGTTCAACTAATTCTCCTACCTCAGCCTCCTGAGTAGCTGGGATTATAGGCACCTGCCACTGCACCTGGCTAATTTTTGTATTTTTAGTAGAGATGGGATTTCACCACCTTGGCCAGGCTTGTCTTGAACTCCTGACCTCATGATCCACCTGCCTACACCTCCCAAAGTGCTGGGATTACAGATGTGAGCCTCCATATCCAGCCAACTGTTGTTTCTTCATGTCTTATCCATTTTCGTCTCCTCACCTTCAGTTCCCCACTACCACAAGTATACACACTATACTTGTCCCTTTATACCTCTGCAAAAATTTTTCTATTTTTGTTATCTAGTAGTTTTATAGCTTTAAAGTAAATCTTTGATTCATCTTTATTTTCTCAGAAAAAGTGAGATGGTAATCATTTTTTTTTGTCCAAATGCCAGACAATTATTTTGAACAATATATTTTTTCCCCACTGACATGAAATGCTGATCTTTTTTTATATACTAAATTAAAAAAATTTATTTCATCTTCTTTCAACTCTCAATTTTTTTCATTTTTCTCTGTTTACTCCTATATCAGTACCAAATTTTTTAATTTAAGTTTCACAGCTTGGTAAGTTACTAATAAACACTTAAAAATATTATTATATTAATTGTTATTTTAAGGGTAATTGATGTCTTTATAATATTTATTTTTCCTCTCCAAGAATAGGTATATCTTTTTATTTATTCTAAATTTTTTTTTACACATACTTCTTAATTTATTGTAAATATCTTATCTCTTAATTGCATTGTCTTGCCAGTTATTTGTATATAGGAAAGCAATCCATTTTGGTAAATGTATTTTGTACCCATGATTTTACTGAATTATCTCATTGTATATAATCATTTTTAGTTGTTTTTCTTAGGTTTATGGTTGACCATATCATTTTCAAATAATGATAATTTTTGCCTTTTTCTTGCTGTTTTTGCTTCATTTATTTGCTGTCTAATGACAATGGCCAATATTTTTAGAACTATATTACCTTGTTTTATTATACTAGACTTTTAAAACCATGATTCTCATTGTCTTGATAGAATACAAAGTCCTTGAAGTGGAGGCTTTTGTTATCTTTAATGCATAACACAATATAGGCATAGAATGGGTAATCAATATGTAATTGTTAAATGATTCAGCCAGGGTAAGGTAGACTAGGCTGAGCTGAGGTGAGTAGATAGGTACCCCACCCAGCTGAATAAGCCTAGGTAAAATGGGTATCCTCTAATGTCACAGGGATAGCAAAAGTGTCTCTTCATCAGACCTAGAAAAGTTTGGTGTGAGTTCCATAGCTAGAACCTATGATTCTTGAACATCAGTGGGTCCTCAAAGAGCTGTCTTCTTCAAGATCTGTCTCAGATCTGCTGGGGTTAGGAAATGCTCCTGCTTAAGGCCCATTTTTTAAGGCACAACTGCCCTGAAAATAGTGCTTTAATGTTTTAAAGACAGTGTGTACAGAAGAGAAGTAGCAAAAGAGAAGTGGAAGGGCTTTGTGAATTCTATACAGTCATCTGTAGCTCTCAGGACATCCTCACAGAAGCAGCAGGAACCTTCTCTGGCTCCTGGAGGGGACGCCAACAGTGGTCCTGTGTTCAGATAGAATGATAGAAGTTAGCAGTTTGGCTTCCCTGTACATAATAAACATCAGGACTCTTTGAAGGCTCTGTAAGGGTAGACATACAACAAAGGCAGCTGTGAGAGCTTGGTCTGTGAGGCCTGCCTAGAACATGGTGAGAGCAATAGAGCATCAGTAATGGGCAGCATGAAAAATACAGCTGCTGGTTGGAATGAGTCCAGAGTGAGAAGAGCAACTGCAATAATAAACCAAAGACACCTGTATCTTTGGGTTCTGAGCAGGAGCCAAAGTAGTGATAGCTTAATGGGTTTTCAAAAATATGAACAGACCTGAGACCCACAGGCCTTGGCTTCTGGTCTGATGGACAAATGTCTCTGGCTTGGTACTGGCTCCTGTCACCCAAATTTGGTGGCTCAAGAATAGTGCTCTCCTTTTCAACTCTATTCCAGTAAGCCTTTATCATGCATTTTTATTTCAGAGAATATTGCTTCTAATGTTTTCATTAGAAAAATGAATATTATGATGAATTTCTCTTTTCCAATGAAGTTAATTGGCCGTGGGCAATAATAATAAGCACTATATCTAGTGGAAAGAAAAGCAGAGGAATGTTGTTCACAAATTACTGGGGGCAAGCAGAGACCATGGGCTCATTTGAGGAACTGAGGCTTTTGATTAGCTGTGTGGCTTCAGGCAGCCTCAGTGGCCAACACTGTATTCTCAGATGGGGTTTGTGCATTTGTTCTCTCATTCATTCATCCACTCACTTCTTCATGAAACCCTTTTTGAGTGTATATAATATGACATGTAGATCATGTATATGGACTGTAGATTCAAAGATGAATAGACCATCCTTCGGGCTGTTGTGGATAATGTATTACTTTTCCTTTCTTTATACTGAACATAAACATAATTTTGGTCATAAATCTTTATGAGAATAAAAGGTGAGCCATAGATCCTCTCACTAGGAAAAGGCACATGAGCCTAATTTGACATCGGTGATACAAAGCTACCTGAAGCATGTCCATAGAGTGTCTCAGATTGAGATATACCACCAGGAATACATAGGTCTCAGGATTAAGTGCAGAAGGCAGAGGGCTTTATGCATCAGAACAGTGATAATAATTCTGCATCAGAACAGTGCCATAATTCTGACCAAGTCCTGCTCTGACATTTCATTTGTTTTTTTAACCCATCTTTTTCTTTCAATTTAAATGCTTACATATTTCCCTCTCTGTGATAGTATAAAATATTACTGAACAGTGGTGAGGGATTGGTTGAGAATGGAAACTGAACATGTAGTAATACTGCCAGTTGGCTGTGTGTGTCTCTGCAGCAGCCCTAGAATGCTGGAAGACCTTCTGGGTGGATTGATCCACAGTCTTGCCTAGGATCACATGGCTTGTTAACAGTAGAGGCAGAACACAGCCTTCCTGATGCCCAGGTCTGTGCCTTTACTATTGGCTTAGACCTCATTCCAGACCCAAATTCTGTCTCTAGTTCCATCTTCTGGCCTGAAAACTCCATGTAGGTCTAATGGATACTTTATCTGAAGGCAGCTAAGAATTTGTTTACCAGAGTTGTTAGAGACAAATATGGTTAAGAAGTGTTTTCCTGATTGAAATGAATATGTTAAATATGTGCCCCTTTATTACACACACAATTCTGGAGGCAAAAAATACTCAAAAGAAGCCCTTTATTTTATTATCTTATTTAAGATATAAAACAATACTTTTCTGTGATTCCCAAATGAATATATATATTCATCTAATATATATATATATGTGTGTGTGTGTGTGTGTGTGTGTGTGTTTGTATGTATGTATGTGTATATATATATATATATATATATATATGAAAAGACAGTTTTCTGGAGAGAGCTTTCTTTTCAATGATGTAGGACACTGCTATTGCCCACATAGAATTTTAAAATGCAGAAGTTAGGAATTGAAATGCTGACAGACTCACAATCTCAGGGGCCAAATGGCACCACAATGAATTCTTACATTTTTTTACTTTCAAAAAGCCCTAGAGAGTGCTTTTATTGCATATTTTATGGAGCCATCTGTCTTTTTACTAGAGCTAGTATAGGTTCAAAACTTTAAATAAAATTTTTCTCTTTGTCAAAGGCCCACAACTGCATGCAGTGCAGTGACCAGTAGTAAATTTCCAGGGTTCACAACGGAAGGAAGAGTCAGCACAACATTGAAGCCTGATGCATCTGCTGTTATGGCAACTGCACTCTAGGAGGCATTTCTCATTAGATGTGTTTTTCTACCTCGGCCAAGATTAGTCAATGTCATAAATCATCTTAATTGATAACGTTCTTTTTAGAGATCTTTTGAATTTGCTCACATGAGGTCATTTAAAATTCTTTGTTTCAAATGAGACCTCATAAATTGAAAGGCTTCCTTCAAATCCATATTTTGCTGCCTAGGAGTAAGCAGGGATGTGTGTAAAATATGAAGAAAAGGTGTTTGCTTAGGGTAAAGTCCTATGGTAACTTTGTGAAAGAAATGGTTTAAGCTTCAACAGAGCCTAAATATAACTAGTATTTTAGACATACACAATGGAAGTCCAAGGATATTTGTACATAAAGTATACAGGACTTGATATAGGGAAAGCATTTTATACAGTCAGTTATTATTCACTAGGCTGCTACTTCTGTTGATGCTATGCCTGAAATCAGATTTACAAAAATTCGTTATAATTCCTGTTCATCATAATGGAAATGCTGCTGAAGCCATTTTCACATTTATTATGAGAGATGCCTCAACTTCTAAAAGGCTATAGATCATATTAGGGAGAATGCAAGAGTAGAGGAACTCATAATTTTAATTAAAGCTGCCAGTAACATTTCCCTAAGTCTTTTGGAGCATGATAACTGTGTCTTTTGGGAAGATTGTTAATATTCAGAGTTAGGAGCAAGTATACTTATTTCTTAGAGGTTGATTTAGAAAATTCGGTTTGGAATAGAGAATAATCTAGGCACTATTGGTGTTTTTAAACAACTGTAATGGTGGTGGTGGTAGGGCATTGAAAGTACTGTGGAGTGAGTGGCAAAATTCTCTCAGAAGTTTGGGTCAGTGGGTCTCAAATTTGGGTACATAAGAATCACTTGGTGTACCTGCTAAAAATGTAGATTTCTAGAAGTTATCCCCCAGTGATTTTGATTGATTAAGAATATAGAGAGTGAGGCCCATCTATATGCTCAATTAAAGACCCTGTGCTGGCTTAAACTTGTATGCCAATTGTATTTTTCCATTCTCATTCTGCTATAAAGAACTACCCGAGACTGGGTAATTTTTAAAGAAAAGAGATTCGGTTGACTCACAGTTCCACAGATTGTACAGGAGGCATGGCCTGGGGGGCTTCAGGAAACTTATAGTAATAGTACAAGGGCGAAGGGGAAGCAGGTATATATTTACATGGCAGCAGGAGAGAGAGAGAACAAGGGGGGGAAGTGTTGCACACTTTAAACAACCAGATATCATGAAAACTCACTCATTATCATGAGAATAGCAAGGGAAATCTGCCCCCATGATCTAATCACCTCTAACCAGGTACCTCCCCCAACACTGGGAATTACAATTTGACATGAGATTTGGGGACATAGAGCCAAACCATGTCACTAATATTTCTAGATTTCATTCTGAACAATTGTAACTTACAAAACACACTATTTTTTTTTAAATCTCAGCATAGTAGTATTTTTTTCAAATCATAATACATGAACATATTTCATTTAAAAGCAAAACATTATGCTTTTAATCAATAATAGGCTAACAGAAACTTAAAGTTTTTACATGGAAGTCACAGAATATACTGACAGCAAAACTACTAGACTGATGATAGATTGCCTATCCTATCACCTCTCCCATCCCAGACTTCAAATATGACAAATACCTTCCCTTGCACACTTACACAGACATCATTCATTGATCATACCATACTTTCCAGCTATATCAGATGCAACCTCAGAACTCTTCTCAACAACAATAGTCACTACCAAGTTGTCAGAGCTGGTATGAGCATGCAATTGTATTTGACATCCCTGCTCCACTCCAAAAAAAGAGGACTTTTATTTCCTCCTTTCTTTTATTCTCTCCTTCCTTTCCTCTCTCCTTGCCTCTCCTCCCTACTCTCCAAAGCGTTCGGAAAAAAATGGTCCATATAACTCGTATTGAAGCAAAGTGGAAGACCCTATTTTGTCCTAAATTAAATCAAATCAAGAAGCAGAGCTTCTTTGCTCTTAAAGCATGAAATTCCACGTTTTCTTAGAAGATTCTCCCAGTAATGGTACATTTGTTTCTAAACATGCAACATAGTCTGTATCTCTCTGTTCTTAAAAAAAAATAGTGATTTCAAACCATATATTTAAGTTCATCAAAGTACTGAGGAATCAAAAATCCTACATTTCTTTTTGAGGTTTCAATTTTGAAAAAGCCAACAAAATAAACACCCTAAATTATTTTAGGAAAACATGATGTGTCTCAATGTAATCATTTTTTATGCTTAGCCAAATTGTATTTTGTCTACTTTTCTCTAAAATCTATATTTTGTTAAGTTGTGATGGTTAGATCATGTTTTAAAGTATAAAATAACATAATCTCATTTTAGGAAATGTAGAAAATATGTAAAAGAAAATGAGCACCACCTATAAAATCACTACCCAAAGATAACTACTATTAACATTTTGATACATTTTTGTTCATTCTGTTACTGATGTGTTTTCATGTGAATGTGTCTTTTTGCATCTGTCTTTTTTTTTCTTTTCTCATCTTTTCCTTTCTTGCTTGCTTTTTTTGTTTTTGTTTTTTGTTTGTTTTTTTTACTTGCTCTCACACCCAGGCTGGAGTAATCTTGAACTCCTTAGCTCAAGTGATCCTTCCACCTTAACTTCCCAAAGCTCTAGGATTACAGCTGGGAGCTACCACACCCTGCACATAATTAGGCCATGTAATTAAATTATTCTTTCAAAATGTGTATTTTTTTAACTATAAGTACAGGGGTACATATGCAGGTTTGTTCTATCAGTAAACTTGTGTCATGGGGGTTTGTTGTATAGATTAGTTCATTACCCAAGTATTAAGCTTGGTAGCCATTAGTTGTTTTTCCTGAACCTCTCCCTCCTCCTGCTATCCACCCTCTGATAAGCCCCATTGTGTGTTGTTCCCCTCTATGGGTCCTTGTGTGCTCATCATTTAGCTCCCATTTATAAGTGAGAATGTGTGGTATTTGATTTTCAGTTCCTGTGTTTGTTTGCTAAGGGTAATGGCCTCCAGTTCCATACATATCACTGCAAAGGATATGATTATCTTTTTTAGGGATACATAGTGTTCCGTGGTATATATGTACCACATTTTATTCATCTAGCCTATCACTGATGGGCATTTAGGTTGATTCATGTCTTTGCTATTGTGAATAGTGTTGCAGTGAACATACACACACACATATATGTCTGTATAACAGAACAATTTATATTCCTTTGTGCATATAGCCAGTAATAAGATTGCTGGATCAAATGGTATTTCTGCCATTCAGTTTGTGAGGGATAACTGAACTGTCTTCCACAGTGGTTGAAATAATTTGCATTCCCACCAACAGTGTATAAGCATTTCTTTTTCTCCACAACCTCTCCAGCATCTGTTATTTTTTTGACTTTTTAATGATAGCCATTCTGACTGGTATGAGATGGTATCTCTCACTATTTTGATTTACATTTCTCTAATGATTAGTGATATTGAGCTTTTTTTCATATGGTTGTTGGCCTCATGTATGTCTCCTTTTGAAAAGTGTCTGTTCATGTCTTTCACCCACTTTTTAATGGAGTTGTTTTTTCTTGTAAATTTGTTGAATTTCCTTATAGATGCTGGATATTAGATCTTTGCAGGATGCATAGTTTTAAAAAAATTTTCTCCCATACTGTAGGTTGTCTATTTACTCTGTTGATAGTTTCTTTTGTTGTGCAGAAGCTCTTTAGTTTAATTAGACCTCATTTGTCAATTTTTGCTTTTAATGCAATTGCTTTTGGCATCTTAGTCGTGAAATCTTTGCCTGTGCATATGTTCTGAATGGTATTGCCTAGGTTGTCTTCCAGAGTTTTTATAGTTTTGGGGTTTTACATTTAAGTCTTTAATCCATCTTGAGTTAACTTCTGTATGTGGTATAAGGAAGGAATCCAGTTTTAATCTTCTGCATATGGCTAGCCTATTATCCCAGTACCATTTATTGAATAGGGAATCTTTTCCCCATTTCTTGCTTTTGTCAGGTTTGTAAAAGATCAGATAATTGAAGGTGTGTTGTCTTACTTCTGGGTTCCCTATTCAGTTCCATTGGTCTATGTGTGTGTGCTTGTACCAGTACCATGTCTCTGTTACTTTAGCCCTGTAATATAGTTTGAAGTCAGGTAGCATGATGCCTCAAGCCTTGTTCTTTTTGCTCAGTATTTCCTTGGCTATTTGGGCTTTTTTTTTGGTTCCATATGAATCTCTAAATAGTTTTGTCTAGTTCTATGGAGAATGTCAATGTGAGTTTAATAGGAATAGCATTCAATCTATAAAAGGTGATACTGCTTTGGGCAGTATGGCTATTTTAAGGGTATTGATTCTTCCTATCCATGAGCATGGAATGCTTTTTCATTTGTTTGTGTCATCTCTGATTTCTTTCTTCAGTGGTTTGTAGTTCTCTTTGCAGAGATCTTTTGCCTCTGTAGTTAGCTATATTCCTGGGTATTTTATTTTATTTGTGGCAATTGTAAATGGGAGTTTGCTCCTGATTTGGCTCTTGGCTTGACTATTGCTGGTTTATATGAATGCTGGTGATTTTTGCACATTGCTTTTATATCCTGAGTCTTGGTGAAATTGTTTATCAGCTTATAAGAAGCTTTTGGATTCAGACTGTGGGGTTTTCTAGGTATAGAATCATGTCATGTGCAAACAAAGATAATTTCACTTCCTCTCTTTATATCTGAATACTCTTTATTTCTTTCTCTTGCCTGATTGCCCTGGCTAGAACTTCCAATACTATGTTGAATAGGAGTGATGAGAGAGGGCATCCTTGTCCTATGCCAGTTTTCAAGGAGGATGCTTCTAGCTTTTGCCCATTCAGCATGATGTTAGCTTTGGGTTTGTCATGATGGCTTTCATCATTTTGAGGCATGTTTCTTCAATACCTAGTTTATTGAGAGTTTTTAACATGAATGGCGGTTGTAATTTATTGAAAGCCTTCTATGCATCTATCAAGATAGTTATGCAGTTTTTATCTTTAGTTCTGTTTATGTGATTAATCACATTTATTAATTTGTGTATGTTGAACAAACCTTGCATCCCAGGGATAAAGCCTACTTAATCATGGTAGATAAGCTTTTTGGTATGCTGCTGGATTTGATTTGCCAGTATTTTGTTGAGGATGTTCGTATCAATGTTCATCAAAGATATTGACTTGAAGTTTTCTTTTTTTTCCTTCTATCTCTGACAGGTTTTTGTATCAGGAGATGTTTGCCTCATAAAATGTATGAGGGAAAATTCCTTCCCCTTGATTTTTTGGAATAGTTTCAGTAGGAATGATACCATTTCTTCTTTGTACATCTGGTAGAATTTAGCTGTGAATCCACCATACCCAGCTAATTTTTGTATTCTTAGTAGAGGTGGGGTTTTACCATGTTGGCCAGGTCTCAAGTGATCTGCCTGCCTCAGCCTCCCAAAGTATTGGGATTACAGGAGTGAGCCACTACACCTGGCACATCAGTGAATTTTACAATGTGGCAGCCAGTGATCTTTGGTCCGGCTATATTTCCTGTGATTGTAGGTCTATTAGGTATAGTCCTATGGTCCTCACATTAGAATTGAGTGATAGTTGATCATATAGAAAGATTTTTCTCAATCTTTTCTAATAATTTTTGTATATTAGTGATATTTTCTTAGGTTCCTATATAGTTTCTGGATCATGAATCGAATTTATTTCCAAATTTATTTTATAGTATTCAATATTTCTAAATAGTTTTGCTAAAAGGATTTCTATATAAACTATGATTAATTTCTCTAGTTGCTTGCAAGATAGACATTCAATCTTCTAGTGTCTATCTTCAGGTTTTTCAAAATAATTTTTCAGTCTATATTTGATACCAGTTTATAAAAACGGTTATTTAACATATTTATACCCTTTCCTCTTTAAATTTTCATCTTCGGGAATATTATGTGAAGTTGGAGGCTAAGATTATTATTATTATTATTATATTATTAGACTTAGAGAATCTAAGATTTTTTTCTTGTATTTCCTGGCTTTCAGCCAGATGATCCAAGTTAAGATTACAATTTGGCTATGCACTTAGGACAAGCCACACTAATTTCCTTGTGCTTCCATTTCCTAGTATGTAAAATGTAACAAAAATCTGCTCCACTAAGATGTAGAATTTTTATAATAACCAAAATTATGTAATATGGGTATTAACAGGTAACATACCAAGGTATAGAGTGGTATTCTTACATATGTGTAATTAAAAAGAGAATCACCTATTATGTTTGTCTTTTGATTTTTGATTTTATGTTAGCAGCAACATCCCAGGGGAGGTAGAGCCATCTTCACTGAAGCGGAATTTTCTCGAAAATTGATTTTGAAGCTAGGAAACTTGGAGCTGATTTAATTATTCTGCAGTGTTCTACTGCAAGTTTACCACTTACAGTGTTTTTGTTTCACTTATCAATGAAGCGCTCTACTGGATAGGAAGGCTGCCTTTCATCTCCAGTTGTAGTTTTAATGAAGGTCAATTTCCACCTCTCCCACCTCTGTGCTCCACAATGTTTCACAGTAGAAATATATGCTTTCCATCATAATTCGCCTGTTGAAAATATGATTCCAAATTCATCTCCTGCAGGGAGAAAGTTTTAATCACTTTATATGAAGGTGTTAACAGTGTAAATAGGTAACAAATTGACAACAATTTGCATATGCATTGGGAAATGAATTTCTCTGTGAAACTTAATTTTTAAATTTGCCTATTAGCAATTTTTAGTCCTGCCAGGGAAGTATTAATAGGTCTCACTGTATCTATATCCAAAGCACCAACCAGAAAAATAACAAAAAGCGGTGGAGTGAGGGAACTGGTGGGGGTGTGGCAGGTGATTAGTGCCCTGTTAAAGGCATGACAGAAGTGTCTTGTGCAGTAATAACCACCCACAACACCATTTAGTCTGATAAAGGCCAGCCTGTGAATATTTAACTTTCACAATGTTGGCTTTACTGATAGCGGGCCACTTTCATATGTGAAATATGGCCAATTGCTTATTAGTAATTAGACCTGAGTCGAGCTTCAGGATTTAATATTCTTTCAACAGTGATTCGTGTAATTTATTACAAGGTAACATACATTCAAAATGTGAGAACGTTAAAATTTAAAATATCATAGGCTTGGACAGAATCTTGATATGCCATCTAACTGATTCATTTGGCAACTGCAAATCTTTTACGTGCTAAGTACTGAAGGGCATCCATGAACTATAAGACACCTTCTATCCCCTCATGTACTGGAGCTTTACTTTCAGGGGAAAATGAAATGACTTCATAAGAACACAAGGCAGAGAGTCCTTTTCAAGCTCAGAGCAGAGGAAGAGTGATGTGGCCAAGAGACCAAGTTCTAGCTGAGGAAGAATCAGTTAGAATGGCCATGGAAAGAAGGGGAAGTCAGGCAGCAGCTGGGTGAGCCAGAGAGTAGCAGGAAGTCAGTCGACACCTGCTGGCTAACATGAGGACTTGGTTGACAGGTTTGTAGGTTAGCTGGCCTCCCAGCTGGTTTAGGCCATTTCTGACTGGTGTGAAGTTGAAAATCCTGACTGCTTTTTCAGAAATATTGATGGCTGAGGCAGGTGGCCGCCTCCTGGAGGGATATATTGCTTCTTTGATCTGGTGATTTTTCAAAGGCCTCTGTGGCATGAACATAGGCTTATTTTCTGTGACTCTCCTCAAAGCACCCCATATTTTAATCAAACACACTGCTTCCTGTTCCTGATGGCTCAAGTTTATAAGCTAACATGTGAGTACAGGTAGAGAAAGATAAGCTAGCCAGGGAACCTGAGACCAGTATATGACGTGGTGTCCTGACCCTTAAGAGTTATGACTTTAATCATTAATGTTTTAGGAAAACATTGATGGGGTTGGGCTTTTACTCAAAGAAATGACATAATTGGATTTCCATTTTAAATAGACAACTGAGTACAATGATAATATCTTATGGTTATTAAACACCAGAGTTCTGGGGTCAGATTGTCTGAGTTTGGATTCCTTCTCTAACCTTATTAGCTCAGACTTTATTCACACCTCTAGGCCTCAGTGACCTCATCTGTAGAATGGGGATAAAAACGATTACCTGTCTTATAAGTTAGTTGTGAGGATTAAATGAGTTAATGCATGTACTACGTTTAGTTCAGTGCCTGGCAAAAGAAAGAGCATACAGTACACATTGACTGTTATTATCTTATCCCTTTGGAATAGTGCAAAAGATGGATGACTCTGATGGCAGCTTGAATGAGGGCCCTGGAGACCAAAAGGAATCTATTTATGGCAATATTTTAGGAAAGGCATTAATGTTTTGAATTAGGACAATGGCAAAAGGATTCAGAAGGGTGAACACAGTTAACACTATAGTGGGCATAAAATCAACAAGATTGGGTGTCTGAGCAAATCTGAAGGGTGAAGAAGAGGGAGAAATAGTGGATGGTTCTAAGGGTTCTAGCTGTGGTCACCGCTGGGTTGTGGTGCCACTGACCACCATGCAGAGCAGAGCTGGGCAGAACTTGTTTGTGTCTCCCTCATAACCTCTGCAGGCAGCCTCACAGCTAAAGTGGGGATGCAATGCCTGAGGGGCTTCTTTGGTGGCAAAGGCAAAGAAGATGGGAAGTGCAGAGAATTAATGTCCTGGCTGCAGCCCTCAAACATTGTTTAGTGGGACTGGTGGCTAAATACCTCAGTACTTTGCACCCAGGTGGGATTACTCCAGGTTTAGATTCTCCTCTGAGTTTCCTGGTGTGATTCCCTCTTGGTTACCTCCCCTTCCTCATCTCACGGCTTCAATTCCCTAGTGGTCTCTTCTGGGTGGCCTTCCAAATAAACTATTTGCACTGGAGTCCTCGACTCAGGGTTTGCTCCTAGAAGAAAAGAAACTAAGACTGCAGGGAAGGGGAAATAAGATAGATGGAACAGGAAAATAATTTCAGTTTTAGATATTTTAAGGGGAGATACCTGTGGGACATTCATGTGGAGATGGCCTGGAAGGCACTAGAAGTAAGAAATATAATGGTGTTTATCTGAATTTAATGAGTAGCTGGGCTCTGCTATTCTAGATTGGTGAATATGCTTGCAAAACAAGTGAGAACAAAAACCTCAAGGAGGTAATGTAAGAAGTATGAAAAGCCAGCTGGGCGTGGTAGGTGGTGGCTCATGCCTGTAATTCCAGCAGTTTGGGAGGCCAAGATGGGTGGATCACTTGAGCCCAGAAGTTTGAGACCATCCTGGCCAACATGGTGAAACCCTGTCTCTACTAAAAATATAAAAATTAGCCAGATGGGGTGGTGTATGCCTGTAGTTCCAGTTACTCTGGAGGCTGAGGCAGGAGAATCACCTGAACCAGGAGGCAGAGGCTCTAGTGAGCTGAGACTGTACCGCTGCACTCCAGTCTGGGCGACAGAGCAAGACTCGGAAAAAAAAAAGTTTGAAAAAGCGAGTGAAAGGCACTCAAATGGTGTGTGCTTAGGAAGGTGAGAATAGAACAAGAGGGTGGTGTTATTTAAGCCAGAAGACAAATGTTTTCAGAACGAAAAGGCTGATTTTTCTTATAAAGTATAAATTCTTTTTAGGGGAGACTATATTGCATCTTTGTAATAGCCAAGGTACTTCACACGCAATAAATAATGTTTGTTGAATAAATATCACTTTTTCTCCATCCCACTGTGAAGATATAGGAGAAGCTGAGGGGAAAAATTAAGAGGTGAAGAGTAACTTAACAATTATTTTCATCTTACACAATCTTTTTTGTTTCCAGATTAATTAGTTCTCTGGCTATGTTTGCTAAAAAACTGATTCACATTATGAAGAAATGGGCCCTACCATGCTTCCTTCATGAGCAGCGTGTATTCTATGTGAATCTATTCCCAATGCCAAGAACACTAGCCAGTTTTGGCATAGGGTGAAAGATACAGGGGTAGATGGAGTCTTGGAGCAGGTAGAGGGAGAACAGACAGGGCCCCTCATGCTATCTAGCTCTGATCTTTGCCCACTCGCATCAACTACTATTGAGTCTCCAAAATTCTCCTTCCCGACTTTGTCCCTGCTTCTTAGGTAGGAGTGGGAAGTGGTAACATGATGTCATTGTCATATTACTTAAGGAAGAGATACCTTTGGACATTGGCTCTGAGTTTCAACGTCACTTCATTTTTTTCTTCTCTGTAGTTTGAGATGGTACAGAGGAGCCAGCTCTTTACATTCCTCACTTATTACCACCAGCTCTTCTGTACCATGATTCTTTCTAATATGTAGTCAGTGCTTTATTTGTTGTAGGTAGATTTAGCTGCAATAACATTTCTGAACATCTTAGAAAGTGTTTTCACTGTCCTTTGGAGTTATAATGGAATTTAATTTGTATGACTAAGTGCCATTTATATTGTTTATGAAGACAGAGCAAGTGCAAACACTTGTCTTGGGTTTAAGGCCTTTCTTGGTTTCCTGTGTTCCTTTAATTCACTGCAAGATTCTGCAAGATTGTCCAGCAAAACTTGCTTCATACTTTTCTAGAATGAAGAAAAAGTGGTTTCATAGTTGTTTGCCATCAGGTCAGCCAGTTTTACAAATTCTGGAAAATCATTTTTGTTTTAAAATACATTTATTATAGAAGGAATAATTTCTGATCAAGCCTGTACATTGCACTTCAGTGTTCAGCAGCCCTAAGATTGTTCTCAATGCCCCACTGCCCCCAGAAGTGTCTTTTCTACATTGTCTACTGTTGTACTAAGTCAATTACCAAGTTGTCTTTTCTCATTTATATAAAACCATTAAACCAGTGTCCTGTCCTGTGCAGATACAATAAGCAATCACTGACAGTTTTTCACTTAATTACATGCTTCACTGGGTGCTTCTTGATTGAAAATATTTTCTCATAATTTGCACTGTTTTATCCTCCTGATCTCATCTGGTAACATAAGGGATGATAAAAGAAGATCTGATTCAACAAGATGACTTCTCTGGGTAGTAGCTGTACTTGTCACTCCAGTGAAATACTTAACATCCTTGCCCTTTACTTTGGGCCAGGATGTCGGATCTGGATTCTCCCCTGTAGGTTACTGAAACTTTTATTTTTCCAGGAGGCATTACTCAGCCCTTGAGTTATGACTTCTCCAAAAGTTGTTCTTCAGAAGTCAAACATCTGCTTCAGCTGGCCTTTTCCCGTGTTTGGGGAAAGCAAAGTGGTGGTGACATTTCTATTCAGGATTTGATTTTTCAATTTCCTGACCTCCTGGCCATTGGATCATTAAGCAGTGAGCTCCTACAAGCTTCATGACATATCAGGAAGCTCCAAAACAGTTTTTTTTAAAAAGAATCACAGAAATATATTTGCTCAACTAATAGTGCTATTTATTAGACACAGAAACAGTGTTAGCTACAGTTGGTCCAAAGGATGCTTTGAAATGAAGGTTTCGTTTGAATTCTCATATGACTGAACTCTTAGGCATTGACCTTTTTACCTGATAGTCATGTTATCACAGTGGAGTGATAAACATGAGCAGCCAGGTTGCACTCATGAGGAAGAAACCATCTGTTGGGCTCAGCATTCACTTTCTTCCTCCCAAATTCTTTCTCTAAAAGAGCTGGATAAAATATCATATTTATGTATTTCACTTAAAGTGTTAGGTCTGTTAAAATACAATTACTCTAAGAAGAAATAACTTAGGACTCGTTTTATTAACCACTAATTTATTAATCATCATGTATATAATGCCATCTATGTAAAAATGTTAGAACTCAGAGGAAACTCAAAGAATTATATTGTTCAATAGTTTCATTTTGCAAACAAGGAAAATGAGGCACAAAAGTAAAGTGACTTCTCTTGATGTTGACTCTTTCCATTAGAAGTGGCACCAGAACACAGACTGTAAGAAGCTTAGTCAAGTGGTATTTCAATTACATCAAGCTTATAAGGTTCTTTCATGAGAGTAAGTTTTAAAATAAAGGGTACAATCTTAAAGGTGCTAAGAAAAGAAAACAAACTCAGTCTGAGGAGCAAAGGAAGCTGGAGAAGGGAAGGCTGACATTTTACTGTAACAATTTTTTGTGGGGGCTGGGTTGATAGGGAAGAGTGTTCTTGAGTCTGTTTGTAACCTTGGAGGTATCCGATATTGCCTCAAATACCTCAAGCTTAAAAGTATTTGGTTGTTTTTTTAATGATAGAACCATTTTTTTCTTCCTTTTCTCAATTGGTTATCCAAAATTTCCTAAAATAATTTACATATCAAAACAGATAAAAGGTTTTGTGCTTCTACAACACAGAAGATTGCATTGTGCCTAATCAAATCTCCTGGACCTGGGATAATGTGGGAAATACAGAGTAGTCTGGGTGAAGTCAGGGAAGGAACAATTAGATTTAGTCACAGTAGTGAGTAAGTAAGGAGGGGGCTGAGCTTGTTCTTAAAGGCCAGGACGAATCTAACAGATTAAGAGCTGACAGGGTCAAGTTAAAGACATGCATTTAGAAATGAGCCTTGGCTCTCTCACTACTGAGCAGAGTCTTGAAGGTTAGTGGGAGAGGGGCTTGGTGAGCATGAGTAGAACTTGACTGAGGGCCTCATAAGGTGCCCCACTGTGATGAGGATCAATTCTACAGTAGGTTCTTAAATAGGAAATAGCTTTGAGAATGTAGCACTGGAGGAAGTTCAGTTAGATATCCTAGATGGATTGGACTGAGAGTAAGCAATCAGAGGAGGATGCTTGAGTACCCAAGACAGGAGGTGATAACCTAGCAGCCCTGTGAGGGGGAGGAAGGTATCTGTGAGAGAAAACCAAAAACAGTGTGGACTGTCCTCAGGACTTATTTAATGCAGGGGAACATGGGATACACAACTTCAAGTTTTCAAGTTGGGGAGAAGACTGATGTCAGTGATGAATCTTATAAACTTTGCATAAAAATACAGCAGCAGATGGTGAAAAGTTGAGTCTCAGGGATGGAGGAAAGGGAAAAGTTAACTGTGATGAGTGTGGCCCTTTCCCAACTTTGGTGCTCACCCTCTGGTTTGTTTGTCATTCTTTTGGGCTGGACCAGGAACATGTTGGGAGTGAGGACTGTACTCCATTTCTCTGTTCTCAGCACACCTTATGGAGCCACATATTAGATGCTTAGTAGAATAACTGAAACCTGGGTACCTAGGGGACTGGTAATATCCTAAACAAAAAGTGGGGGGCTTTAGATGAAAAAAGAATAAAATGTAGAAATTCTGTGTTTATGGAAATGGCAGGAACCTCATACAGGAATGCCTTAGCTATGGTTGGAAATACTGAATCTTGAGTAATGTCAGGCCCAATGATAATCATGATTGACTGAATGGAATTTAGAGTTGAAGTTTTAAGATTAGATGAAATCTCTGAGAATGGGAAACTACAGAGGGAAGGGTGGAAGATTTGAATATAAACTGTCAGCTCCCACAGGAATGCTGTGTGAAAAACAGAAATTATAATACATGTAAATCTATTGTTTACTATTGAGTTTAGGAACTTCTGTTTGTCTAGAAATTTTGCATGATTCTCTAATTTCTTTGATATGTATTTTTTCTTCACTTGTCAAAAAGCAAAGGACAGCATCTCAGCTAGGTCAAGAGGGGAAAAACAAAGACCAAGAAACTTAGTTCCTTGCTGTCCTCAGTGAAGTCTATAAATCCTGAGGCATCAGTCCTCAGGGGAGGACTTGAAGATTAGTGAAAAGATGATTAAAGTGGCAAAACCCCCAAAGCTAAGGAAATAAAACAAAATTGCACAAGAAACCTTCAGAGTCAAAGTTACACAGAGTTACATATAAAGGATAGAATTTTATTTTATTAATCATTTATGAAAAAAGAGCAAAGCCAAAGAGAACATGAGAGTGGATTATGGGAAAATGTGGTTAGAATGTCTAGGATATCAAATTATCTTTTCATTACTGCATTTAAAAAAGATGAGCATTTCAAAGGCTGAAATATGTTCTGTTTTTCTGGGGAATCATATTTTTAAATGCCCATTATCACTTATTTCTTGATATTAATGTACTTGCTAGGCCTAGTGGATCATGGCTGAGAACTTTGCCACACAAATCAAAAAGTTTTCAGAGAGGGTGGAGGAGTGGTTGCCTTGAGCTCTACAAGTGTCTTTCAAAACTATGCATTTCTGATTCACTTGGAACCCAGACCCCTTCCCAGGTCTGTGGCATGACCAGAGCAAGTGAGAGCCAATGGAGTGATAAGAAATGTGGCTGGGGGTATAGCAGTGACCAGATCATGTAGTTCTTATCTGTAAGGAGTTGGAATTTCCTAAGCAAGTAATGCGATCCAGTCTCTATTTCAAAAGATTTCTGTCTCTGGCTGGCTCAAGTATGGTAACTGAATTAGCACAGACAGTGGTAGAAGGGAGGCAAGTAATATAGAAAAGAGAAGGGGAGGCACTGAGGATGGAGAGAAGTGGGCAGATTCAGGAGGTGGGTTAGGTGTGAAATGAGAGTCAAGAACAACCCCTGGACCTCCCTCTGCCTTGAGCAGGTAGTTAGGCGGTGGTGCTGTTTAAAAATTTTTGGTAAAATAAGCGTAATAAAATTTACCATCTTAACCATTTCGGTATAGTGAAATGGAGCTCAGTACTATTTAAGCACATTCACATTGTTGTGCAACCAATCTCCAGAACTCCTTTCATCTTGCAAAACTGAAACTGTCCCCATCAAACAACTCCCCAGTCCCCGCTTCTCCTATCCCCTGGCAACCACCATTCCACATTCTGTCTTTTTGAATGTGTCTACTCTAGGTACTTTGTATAAGTGGAATCATACAGTACTGGTCTTTTTGTGACTGGCTTACTTTAGTCTGCGTAATGTCCTCAAGATTCATTCATGGTTATAGCATGTGTCAGAATTTCCTTCCTTTTTAAAGCTGAAAAGTATTTCATTATTTGTGTATACCACAATTTTGTTTATCCATTCATGCATTGATGGACACTTGCTTTCTTCTACCTTTTAGCCTTTGTGAATAAAACTTCTTGGTCATGGGTGTATAAATAACTCTTTGAGATGCTGCTTTCAATTCCCAAAAATGGAGTTGCTGGATGATATGGGAATTCTATTTTCAATTTTTTGAGGAACTACTATATCGTTTTTTATAGCAGCTGCATCATGTTACATTTCTACCAACAGTGCTCAAGAGTTCCAATTTCTCCACATCTTCACCAACACTAATTTTTTTTCTATTTTCTTTCTTTATTTTCTCTTTTTTTAAATAATAGTAACTAACCTAGTGAGTGTGAAATGGTATCTCATTGTTGTTCTGGGGTATGTTTCTATATTTTGAATTTGATGTCTTGTAAAATATATGAATAATGGGGGATTGATAAATTAATTCTTATTAAATACATTTCTATTAAATGATTTTATTAAACTAATGTCTTAAATATATTAAATAATTTAATTAAAATTCCTCTGTGAAGTTGCAATAACAAGATAGAAAGTAAAAGGCTAAAACATAGCTTTTGAATCTCCTTGAATCCCCCTCAAAAATGGGCAATAAAGGTAGATAACAAAACCACTATTACCACCACCAATAACAAAAAATATGGAAACCTCTACAAAAATATGAGGAGTAAGATACCCCCAAAATTCCAAAATACACGAAGCAAACCAATAATAGCAACAAGAACTATGCTGTTTAAGTGACTGTGTCAGAGAAAGTGGGGTGGGCAAAGGGAGAGCCAATGAAGTCAAAGATCAACAGCCCCCCTTTCAGTTGGGGGAGTACAACTGGCTTTTCTGAGAGGAGTGTCAAAAACTGGGAGGGGCCTTTGCATGTACCAGTGCCCCTGTGAGTGTGAGGGGGCTAAAGGAAGGCTACATGATAATGGGGTTATAGGGAATTTTGGGTCCTAAGAACTCTCAAAATTAACAGAAAAAATTGTCCTTTCTGGACACAGACCTTAACTGAAGACCAGCTGTTGGGAGTAGGATCCAGATTGAGCAGTGCAGGGGTTCTAGGAGCAAAGGAAAGACAAAATCTAGGAAAAGAGTAAGGTAAAGGGACAGAGGAGAGGTGAGCATGAGGCCCTGTTTGCTGACATTCTTAACAGCAAGACAAAAGAAAGCCCTAGAGTTGTGAAGGCATGAAAGTCACCTGATGCTCCCCACTGACCTAGCACATAGGGTCATCTAGAAGGACAAGGAAACCCAGCTCACTTAAAGATCAAGCCACAGCGGAAGATGTGAGTCACATCCCACACAGATTCATTATAAGAAAAAGGGAATATGGAAGCAGAGCGACATTTTTATAGCAATCAGGTAAAAACCATTAGTGTTTCAAAAACCATCTCAAAGAAGTATAAATAGTTTTAGAAATTATGAAGAATATAATAAAGTAGAAAACTCAGTGATAAAATGAATGAAAGGAAGATATGAAAGGAGAACTGACCACACTAAAAAATATAATTAAGGTAAAAAAAGCATTTCAGAACTAAAGGCTAACTTAGAAGCAATTGTAGATAACAGCATGGATATTCTAAGACCAACAGATAATGGAAAGCAGAAAAATAGAAAACATGAAACATTTGAAAACAAAAATAAAATGACTTCAGAAGAAGTTACAGGTATATAAGGTAGACAAAAATATACAATATATTTGAGTCCCCACAAAGAAAAACAATGTGACAAAATAATACTAAAAGCTATGTTTTCAGAGAAGTTTCCTGAAATAAAAGAGGTCTTGAAACAAGTCTGTGTTTATGAAAAAATTAGAACAGCTAACACTGAGACATATTCTAATAAAACTAGTCAGAGAAAGTAGACTAATCAGAAAAAGAAAACTCTGAGTTTTCAGGTGAGACATTCAGGTCACTTATAAGAGGAAAAAAGTCATAGTTAACTGTTTTTTGTTTGTTTCTTTGGTTTTTAACAGCAATGGTTTGTGATAAAATGGTAACATCTACTAAAGTAAAAAATGTAAGAGTTTTATATCCTGTCAAACTGACCATCAAGCACAAAGGCTCTTATGAACATGTTCAGAGCATATTGTTTCTAACATTCTTTCCTGAGAAATCTTCAAACGAGAAAAGTGACTAGAAAGTATTGACTAAGCTGGGTGTAGTGACTCATGCCTCTAATCCCAGCACTTTGGGAGGCCGAGGTGGGCAGATCATGAGGTCAGGAGCTACAGACCAGCCTCGCCAATATGGTGAAATCCCATCTCTACTAAAGATACAAAACATTAGCCAGGAGAGGTGGCTCATGCCTGTAATGCCAGCTATGCGGGAGACCGAGGCAGGAGAATTGCTTGAACCTGGGAGGTGGAGATTGCAGTAAGCCAAGATCGCACCATTGCACTCCAGCCTGGGCAACAGGGCAAGACTCTGTCTCAAAAATAAGTATTAACTAAATATTTATCTATGATCAGTGAATATACATTTATGTGTAAAACTGAGGCTAAATGATGGAGGTAAGGGAAACGGCATAGTACATGACAGTTGTGCTCTGACAATGTAGATAAAAATGACACTGAAAAATGGCAGGAGAGGAATGGGGCACATTTATAAGACATAATATAAACTCTGGTGGGCTTATTGATAATAAGGTAAAATGTTATTTAAAATTTGATGATAGGGGAGAGGAAAAGGAAGAGTTACAAAAGATAACTAGCTATTTCCAGTGTTGTTCATAGTACAGAACCAATAGAAAGCATCTTAAAATGAGGAGACTGCAATGGACATTCATGTGCATGTGTCTTTATGGTAGAATGATTTATATTCTTCTGGGTATATATCCAATAATAGGATTGCTGGGTTGAATGGTAGTTCTGCTTTCAGTTCTTTGAGGAATTGCCACACTGCTTTCCACAATGATTGAACTGATTTCCACTCCCACCAACAGTGTATGTGTTCCCTTTTCTCCACATCCTCTCCAGAATCTGTTATTTTTTGACTGTTTAATGATAGCCATTCTGACTGGGGTAAGATGGTATCTCATTGTGGTTTTGATTTGCATTTCTGTAATGATCAGTGATACTGAAGTTTTTTTCATATGCTTGTTAGCTGCATGACTGTTTCTTTTGAAAAGTATCTGTTCATGTCCTGTGCCCACTTCTTAATGGCATTATTTTTTTTCTTGTAAATTTGTGTAAGTTCCTTATAGTTGGTCGATATTAAACCTTTGTCAGATGCATAGTTTGCAAATATTTTCTCTCATTCTGTCTTATCTATCAATGACAGAGTGGATAAAGAAAATGTGGTACACATACACCATGGAATACTATGCTGTCAAGATAAAGAACAAGTCATGTCTTTTGTGGGAACACAGATGGAGCCAGATGCTCTTATCCTTAGCAAGCTGATGCAGGAACAGAAAACCAAATATTGCAAGTTCTCACTTACAAGTGGGAGATAAATGAAGAGAACTCATGCATGCAAAGAAGGGAACAACAGACACTGGGTATACCTGAGGGTGTAGGTTGGGAAGACTACTTGAGGGTGTAGGGTGGGAAGGGGAAGAGGGGAAGAAAAAGATAACTAGTGGGTACTTGGCTTAATACCTGGGTGCTAAAAGAATCTGTACAACAAACCCCCCTGACACGAGTTTACCTATGTAGCAAACCTTCACATGTACCCCTGAACTTAAATTTTTTAGAAAAGGAGGCATATGAAATTATATATATTTTCATGCATTTTTTATAGGAAATAATGCATTTTTCTTATCTAACTTTGCTCTGAAGCAGTAATAACAAGAGAGAGCTGGACTGGAGGATCAATGTCCCCTTTCCTCCCTAGTTTATAGTACACATTGAATGTTCCCCTGCTCCTTAATTTGGTTAGTTGGTACATGAAATAATGTCTCTTACCCCAAGAGATATTTGTATCCTCATTCCTGGGATCTGTGGGTATTTTAGACTACATGACATAGAATTGAGGTTGCTAATTAGCTGACTTTAAAATAGGGAGTTTGTCTTGGGTTACCCAGGTAGACCCAATGTAATTACAAGGATTCTTAAAAGGGGAAGACCAGAAGCAGAAAAGAACAGAGATATGGCAACCTGAGAAAGACCTGGCCCAAAGTTGTTGACTTTGAAGATGGAAGAAGAGGACTATGAGCCAATGAATGAGGGCAGCATTAAAATGTGGAAAGGGTGGAAAAATGGGTTTCCCCTAGAGCCTCTTGAAAGAAGTGCAGCCCTGACAACATTTGGAGTTTAGCCTAGTGGGACCCATTTCAGACTTCTTAATTACAGAACTGTAACATAGGAAAGTTGTGTTGTTCCAGCATTCCAACAGCCATGGAAAATGGATATACTTAGTCTCAATATAAATTCATCTTCACTGGGTTTATGATAAATATTTGTGGATTGGTGTTCAAAATCCATTCTAACTTCTGTCTAGTGTAGTGAATAGCAAAATTTTTTGGCCTCAGTCCATGTGGCCCATATGATCATTTCATTTCATAACCTAGTTATACACGCACACACACACACACACACCCCTCTGAAATAAAAAGCTTTACCAAACAATCCTCCTTTGCTATGTAGGATACAATAATCAATTCTATTCCATTTCATTAAAAATAAATTGATTTCATGGCTCATTAAATAAATTGATTTTATGATATGCAAGTAATTTGCAACGTAGGATTTGAGAAATGCTCTTCTATTATGCATTCCTGCCTGGTAAAATATATTAGAATGCTAACATTTTCATTTCCTGGACTCTCTGGATTTAAGGGTCCAGCTGTTATTAGATTAGGCCAATCAAATGCACTTGTGTGAAATCAGGGAAATACAAATCAAAGCCACAATGAACTATCTATACCTGCTAGGATGGCTATTATCAAAAAGTCAAAAAAATGCTAGTAAGAGTGTATAGAAAAACAACTCTTATACATTATTGCTGGGGATATTAATTGCTACATCCATTAAGGAAAACAGTATGGAAGCTCCTAAAAAATTAGAAATACAACTACCATGTAACTCAGCAATCCCCCTTCTGAGCGTATATCCAAAGGAAATGGAATCAGTATGTCAAAGAGATATCTGTACTTTCATGTTAATCGAAGCATTATTTACAATAACCAATATATAGTTGGATGATGAGTTGATAAAAAAATGTGAAGCACACACACACCACCCCTATAACACACAAACCCTGGAATGACATTCAGCCTAAAAAAGTAAATAAATTCTGCCATCTGTGACAACATGCATAAACCTGAAGGATGTTATATTAAGTCAAAGAAGCCAACACAGAAAGACAAATACTGCATAATCTCACTGATATGTGGAATCTAAAAAAATTCAGCTCATGGAAACACAGTAGAATGGTGGTTATTAGGAGTTGAGGGGTGGGGGAAATAGGAAGCTATGGTTTAAATGGTATAAACTTCTAGTTGTAAGATCAACAAATACAGATCAACTAAGATCAACAAATATACAGTATAGTGAACATATTTAATAATATTGTATAGAATACTTGAAACTTACTAAGAGAGCAGATCTTAAGGACTCTCACCACAAAAAAATAAAGGTAATCATGTGAGGTGATGGTATGTTAATTAGTTTGATTGTGGAAATTATTTCATAATGTATATGTATATCAAAACATGTCTATCTTTAATATACGCAATTTCTATTTGTCAATTATACTTCAGTAAAGCAGATTTATTTATTTCGTTAGTTAGTTAGTTATTGAGACGGTGTCTTGCTCTGTTGCCCAGGGTGGATTGCTCACTGCAATCTCTGCCTCCCGGGTTCAAGCTACTTTTTGTATTTTTAGCAGACACGGGGTTTTGCCATGTTGGCCAGGCTGGTCTCAAACTTCTGACCTCAGGTGATCCACATACCTCGGCCTCCCAAAGTGCTGGGATTACATGCATGAGCCACCACGCCTGGCCTTGAATTCTTTTTAAAGATGTGGGAAAATCTACAAATTGTGAGTGGGACTGGGCCTGGGTCATCGTGAGGTGCAGTCATTCTCAGGGATATAGTCTTCCTCTTTTGAGCAACTCTGACTTTGTGTGACTGTAGAGCTTTTGGAAGTGACACTGAACTCTTAATAGTCTTTGTTCCTTTGTTGAGGACCTAAAATCACAGCTGTCTTTCTGTGACCAGCTTCTTTCACTGAGTATAATATCCTTCAGATTTATCCATGTTGTCACAAATGGCAGAATTTATTTACTTTTTTAGGCTGAATATCATTCCAGGGTTTATGTGTATAGGGGTGTGTGTGTGTGCGCGCGCATGTTTGTCTTGCATTTTCTTTATCTACTCATCATCCAACCATATACTGATTATTATAAATAATGCTTCAATTAACACAAAAGTGCAAATATCTCTTTGACATACTGATTTCATTTCCTTTGGATATATACTCAGAAATGGAATTGCTGAGTCATATGGTAGTTCTATTTCTAATTTTTTAAGGACCTTCCAATACTGTTTTCCTTAATGGATATAACAATTAAAAATAGGTACTGTGTATGATATATTTGTTTGAGTATATCTAGGATATATATATTCGATTTTGAGATGATTTCTTTTGCATTCTTTGGTCTTTGAGAATTCTAAGGAACAAAGAATTTTAAAAGCACAGATTGGCTCGACATGCTTATAAGCCTTTAAAAAAATTAGTAATTATAATAAATAACTCCAACAGCTAACATTTATTGAACACTCAATTTTGTGTCAGGTGCTGTTCTAAATACTTAAAATCTGTTGCATTATATAAACCTCACAATTACATTACGAGGTAGGTAAAGGTTTTACAGGTAATAAAACTGAATATTTACAGAGAGGTTAAGTACTTTCCCAGAAGTCTAAAATGTAGTGTGTGGTACAGCCGATTTCAAACCCAGACCATCTGACTCTATAATCCTTTATAATTTCTGTATGTCATGCCTTCCAACACCCATACAGCTGAAGACATATGAATCAAACAGCTCCCCACTTTGACTTCTTGGCTGACTCAATGGCTCATGATAATTAGATGGCATAGGAAACCTATTTACTATAATCAGAAATGGTAGGCTAATCTAAGAAGTCCATGCATATGGAAGAAAGAATCATGATAAATGACAAATATATTTAATTAGATTCTTTTGATATCCTTGAGGACAGCTTTTACACAAAGTAAATATTATTGAGAGTTATACAGGATTTTAAAATTAATATTTGACCCATTAAAGTAATAACCATAATTTTCCTTAAAAGTTTCAATTTAGCTTAAAATATTCTGACTTTACATATAAATCTAGGAAATTTTAATAATTACTTATAAAAAGTAGCTTTACAACTTCTTAGACCCTACTTATATATTAAAACTATACTAAGCATTAAAAAATATCAATCAATTCCTTTTAAGAATTTTGAGGCTGGGCATGGTGGTGCATGCCTGTAATCCACACAGTTTGGTAGGCAAACGCAGGAGGATTGCTTAAACCCAGGAGTTTAAACCAGCCTGGGCAACATAAGGAGGCCTCCATTAAAAAAAAAAAAAACATAGCCAGGGATAGTGGTGCATGACTGTGGTCCCAGCTACTCAGGGGACTATGGTGGGAGAGTTGCTTGAGCCTGGGCAGTGGAGGCTGCAGTGAGTCATGATCGAAATACTGCCACTCCAGCCTGGGTGACAGAGTAAGACCTCATCTTGAAGAAGAAAAAAATAATTTTGACAAAACTCTTCAAGTATTTAAATAACTCTCATTGTCTAATGGAATAAAGTATATAGTAAATTCTGAGTTCTCACAATACTACGATATTATTAATGAACTTAAAAATGTTTATATGTTTATATTAAAAATCAGACTGACATATTTTTAAAACTAAAATGTGCAAGATGGAAACTAATGTGGCAAATGTTCTCAGTAAAAAATGAACTATGCACAATTATCGCAATATGAATGTAATTAACTTCAGCAGCTCTAATCTTAATTATAAATTTCCCCAGCTTTAAAGTCACTTATTTCCAACAGATAATTTTATCACCTCGAGAATTTAGAGTTTCTTTCCCAGGTAAACTTGGGGTTATCTTCTTAGCCAAGGGAGATTTGTATTTATCAAAGATTTTGGAGTACTGTGAAGTCTGGAGGTATAGGAACCATGGTGTTTTTTTGTTTTTGTTTTTGTTGTTTTTTAATAGAGGTGGAATTCTCTTTATATTTACTATGCTCATGAGGACCACAAATCTATTCCTCCAAGTGTGTCCCTGGGATGTTAATTATATATTCCCTCATTCTCAAAGTTGATTTAAATCTACAAACTTCACCTAAGTTGCTTCATTATTTAATTGGACCAACGAATTTATTTACTATTTGATATTGTTATTCTTTTCAGAATTTTCCTGTATATCAACACAACAAGTCTTGGAGTTATTTATATGAGATTCTATTCCATTCTGAATATCTCTCAAGTCTTTTGGTATCAAGTGTAGCTAAGGACATACGTGTATTTTATTTTAATTTAAAATATATCGATGTACAAGTATTTGCCAAAAAGTATGGGCTTTTCTTTGAATAAGAATATACTAAAAAGTTGTTTGTCTTTCTTGCATAAACCATAACAATGATAGATTCTTTGTGATATTCTTTTAGAATAAGGACTTAAAAACACTTGTGAGGCAATCTGAGTTCAGGATTACTCTAGATCCTTGCAATTTCCCCTCCCCATGTTTTACAATAGGTCTTCAATTTTTTTAAGGCAGTTTGCTTTTATCGTGTCTTTCCAAGGCATTTCAAAGTTAGTTTTCCTATAAGCAATGTTTTTCTTTTTATCATCCTATTCAAGAAGTTTATATAATATTTAATCAAATTAAATAATTACAAATAAAAATCAATAATACAACTGACTCCAGATGGTCATTCATGCTAACTTATGGGAGTAGTAGTGTACCTGTGTCTTACTGGAGAAAAGCCTATGAACATATAATGTCTTTGGTAGAGGAAATGGAAAAATATTGACTAAAGAAGAAATAGAAAATCTGAATAACAAGAAATTGAATTAATAATTTTAAGAAATTCCACAAAGAAAACCCCAAGCCTGGAAGCTTCACTGTTGAATTTTATCAAATATTTCAGAAAAAATATTGCCAATCCTCACAAATATTTTTAGAAAATAGAGGAGGAAAGAATACTAATTAATAAATTTTATCAGGTCATTAAAACTGTAATGTCAAAGCCAGACAAATTATAAGAAATGAAAACTACAGACCAATATCTCTCATGAACATAGACAAAAATGTTATTAATACATTATTAACAAATGGAATTCTGCAACATATAGAAAGGCTAATGTACCATAACCAAGTAGAATTTATTCTAGTAGTTCAGGGTTGGTTTAACATTTGAAAATTCACTTGGTTTAATACACAGTATTATAGGAATAAAGCACAAAACCATATGATGATCTCAACAGACATAGGAAAAGCATTTGACCAAATCTAATGCCTATTCATAATAAAAACTCTTGACAAACTGGCAATAGAGGAGAAATTTTCCCTTTGGATAAAGGGTACTTACATATTTAATAGTGAAAGAAAGAATTTTCCCAATTGGAAAGAAGAAAGTAAATGAGTCTTCTTTATAAAATAGTAGGATACTATTCCAAGATGTGATATTGTATGTACAAAATCCTAATGAAGCCAAAACTATTAGAGTAAATAACCATGTTTACAAAGGTTGTAGGATAGATTAATATACAAAATAAATTATATTTCTACGTACTTCCCAAATTTATATATTCAATGCAATCCCTATCAAAATCACAACAGGTCTTTTTATGTAAATTAAAAAGCTTTTTAAAAAAATTTGGAAATGCAAATAAAATAGCCAAAACACCTTTGTATAGAACAAAGTTGGAGGACTTATTTAACTAGATTTCATAGCTTATTATAAAGCTATAGCTATCAAGACAATTTGGTATTGTCATTGATATGGTGGGTTTTATCCACACCCAAAATGTCATCTTGAATTTTAATTCCCACAATCCCCACATGTCAAGGGTGGGACCAAGGGTGGAGGTAACTGGAACATGGTGGCAGTTTCCCCAATGCTGTTCTCATGACAGTGAGTTAGTCTCATGAGATCTGACGGTTTTATAAGTGTCTGGCATTCCCCTGTTTTCATTCTGGCCACCCTGTGAAGAAGGTGCCTTTTTAACCCTTCGCCTTCCACCATGATAATACGTTTCTGAGGAGTTCCCAGCTATATGGAACTGTGAGTCAATTAAACCCCCTTCCTTTATAAGTTACCCAGTCGCAGGTATTTCTTCATAGCAGTGTGAGTACAAACTAATGCACTCATAAAGATAGGAATAAAAATCAATGAAAGACAATTGCAAGTCCAGAAATAAACTTATATTTATAGTTTTTTTTTTTTTAAGGTACCTATTTCAGTGGAGAAAGTATAAAATTTTCAACAAGTGTTACTGGAGCAATTGGATATTCACATGCAAACAACAACCGAAACAACAAAATGAAAACCAAACCAAACCAAGAACTTAGATGTTTACTTCACAACATAGACAAAATTAACTCAAAATATATTCAAAGGGAGAAAATAATCTCCTTTTTCAGTCTTTATAAATTTATAGCTGGAACAGATTTCTCTTAATTATAGACAGGTTAACAAGGGAAAAAGAAATATTTTTATGTTTAATACATTTGTATGTACATCATGTGGGAGGAGCCTCTGTTCAAAAGCCTCTCACAAGGTAGTGGCTGGGAGCTATGCCTTAAATGGTATTTTAACAAAGAGCAGTTAAGTCCTGTAGTGACAAGACAAAGGGGTCCTTTGGAAAGGCCGGAAACCTGGGGGAAGGTAGCCAAATTTGTTCCCAGGTTTTCCTAGCTCTGCTTGTTCCAGCTTTTGAGCTAAGAGCTCAGAGTTACCTTCAGTATGGACAGAATTTGCATATCTGTCTTCAGGCAGGAAGGGGTAGGGGCAGGTTGAAAGATATTTTGTCTTTATGAATTGCTCTCCTGTCATCAGGCAAGGATAGGGAGAGGCAGATATCCTCCTATGTTTTAGCCTTCTTCAGCTCAATAGCCTTCAGTATTTTAGAAATAAATATTTTGGTTTTCTTTAGTGTTATTGACCTAAATGTAAAATACTTGTTTAAACAAAAAATTTCTAGGGGAAAACACAGTAGAAAATCTTTGTGCTCTCAGACTATACAAAGGATTCTTAGACATAAAAGCAAAAGGAAGAACTATTAAAAAAAAAAAAAAAGAAATTGCTCAATTGGATTACTTTAAATTTAGAACTTCTTGTGCTTCAAAAGGTAGCATTAAGAATTTGAAAATACAAGTCACATCCTGGAAAAAAAAATTGCCAATTATCTATCAAATACAGGGCTTGCATCCAGACTAAACAAAGAACTCATGCAACTTAATAAAAATAAGACAACCAGATTTACAAAGAGGTAGGTTTAGAAAAGATTCTCGTAAGTGTCACCTATGGGAACTGCTAGCATTATGGTTGCAGTTATTGGGATCAGCAGACATTGCTGGAGGAACCTCTAGGAGCCACATAAAGACTTGCTGTTAGCAAGAGGAGCCTCGTGGAGAGCATCTTGCGAGGTTGCTGGGAGAGGCCCACAGTGGCCAATACATGCTGTTTGGAAACAGCAGCAGGTGGTAAAAGCAGATGGTGTTGGGTGTGTGATGTGGGTGGGAGTGCCTTCTTGCTCACACAACTCCAGCCATCTGTCATCCCCATCATGGGCTATCCTCAAGGGAAAAGGGGTGTTAGCCCCAGTTATCTACATGTGTGTCGGGGGGGGGCGGTGAGGAGAGGAGTGGGAAGGGAACGTAGGGATAGTTGGTATTTTAGTATACGTTTCACTGAATATAAAGAATAACAACTTGCTACCTTGATACCAAATGTGGTTTCAAGCCCAGAATCTCTGATATATACATTAGACATCTAAATACAAAACAAGCAACCCCTCCAAAACAAAACAAAACTGTATAAATTTATGTGAGTGGAGTCTAGCATCTTTGAATTTGAGCTAACAAAAGATTCAGAAATAATAAATTCTGATTGTTATTTCTTTTTTTTTTTTTTTTGGAGACGGAGTTTCGCTCTTGTTACCCAGGCTGGAGTGCAGTGGCACGATCTCAGCTCACTGCAACCTCCACCTCCTGGGTTCAGGCAATTCTCCTGCCTTAGCCTCCTGAGTAGCTGGGATTACAGGCACACACCACCATGCCCAGCTAATTTTTTGTAGTTTTAGTAGAGACGGGGTTTCACCATGTTGACCAGGATGGTCTTGATCTCTTGACCTCGTGATCCACCCGCCTCGGCCTCCCAAAGTGCTGGGATTACAAGCGTGAGCCACCGCGCCCGGCCTGATTGTTATTTCTTTGTCACTCTTTATTCTTCACAATAAACTCATGGAATATGCTTTTGCAAAGGAGGAAACAGAGACTCGAGTATATAAATTAATGTATCCAGAGTTGCACAAGGAGCAAAACAAAAACACAGTTTTGGTTCCCTGACTTTAAACCCTGTACTTCCATTCTGTCAACATCTCATGTTTTTTGGCAAGTAAGATCCAGGAATGAGAATTTTATGTTACTTAGCAACACACAAATAGGAGATGGTGCCTTGAGCCTTGGCAAGACATATTGTGGCATTCTAATGGGAGTGGTCCTTCTGGGATTCTGTTTTATGCTTGTGAATAAGACACACTGTTTATATTTTGAGATAGTCTTTCTGAGGCCCAGTTGCCTCTTGAAAATGAAGATAAATTATATTTTACATTTTTTTTTAATTTATTTTCTGTCTCCCTTACTAGAATGTCACCTATATGAGAATAGGAACTTTATCCTATTCCCTTCCCATAGCACCAAATAAAGATAAACTATTTTGTAAATATTTGCTGAATTTGTGAAATAAATGACTATACTTTGTACCTGTCATTGTTACAGTAGGTAGCTAGTCAGATATGAGCAGGGCAGGAGAGAGGTGTCTTACAACCATCATGTAACAGTCAGGTGGTTGTAAAAATATCTTTCTAAAATAATAATTGGTCACAGTCCATGCCAGGGAAAGGCAGTCTCCCAATAGACAGAAAAAAAATCCTGAAACTGGTGATCAGAAGCTTCCCACTAAGATCTCAGGAGTTGAGTGAGTAGATTGAAACATGCACATTAAGGCAAAATGTTGGAGTTTAAGTGTTAAATGACCTTTCTCCAGGAACAGTGAAAAACTGCCTCAAGTAGGGGAAAAATGCCCCAAGTGAGCAAGCGGACGTCAGTAAATCCACTTGGCCCATCCCGAGTGCTGGCAGGCCACTGCACATGTGCACAGCCCATCCCAAAGGAAAAATCAGGAGAGAAGAGAAGCAGCCCCCTGAAAGCACACCAACATATAAAACCCCAAGTCAGAGTTCAGACCATCTGCTTGAATGTCTCAAATCACTGACTTGTCCCTCTTCCAAGCATACTTTACTTTCTTTCATCCTTTCATTCCTGCTCCAAAACTTTTTTTTTTTTTTTTTTTTTTTTTTTTTTTTTTTTTTTTTTTTTTTTTTTTTTTTTTTTTTTTTTTGAGATGAAGTCTCACTTTGTCGCCAGGCTGGAGTGCAGTGGCGTGATCTCTCTGCTCACTGTAACCTCTAATGCCCTGGTTCAAGTGATTGTCCTGCTTCAGCCTCCTGAGTAGCTGGGATTACGGGCACGCACCACCACACCCAGCTAAATTTTGTATTTTTAGTAGAGACGGGGTTTTACAATGTTGGCCAAGATGGTCTCGATCTCCTGATCTTGTGATCCGCCCACCTCAGCCTCCCAAAATCCTGGGATTACAGGTGTGAGCCACCACTCCTCTAAAACGTTTTAATAAACTTTCACTCTGATCTAAAATTTGCCTTGGTCTCCCACTCTGCCTTATGTCCCTCAGTCAAACTCTTTCTTCCAAGGAGGCAAGAATTGAGATTGCTGCAGACCCATATGGATTCACTGCTGCTAACATCACCTGTGTTAGTTTTTCAGGACTGCTATAACAAAGTACTATTAACAGAATGGCTTGAACAACACGAATTTATTGCCTTATAGTTCCAGAGGCTGGAAGTCCAAGATCAAGTTGTCTGCAAGGTTGGCTCCTTTGGAGGGCTGAAGGAGAAATATGCTTTACGCTTCCCTCCTACTTTCTGATGGTTCGCAGGCAATGTTTGGCATTCCTTGGCTTCTGTGGCATCTTTTTGATCTCTGACTTTGAAGGAAATCAAAACAGTTTACCTCAAAATATGTGTGTTTGATATATTTCAAAATGGCTGCCACAGGACCAGCTGACTGAATTTGCTCTGCAGTGCTGTCTTTTGTGGGAGAAATTTGCCTCTGTAGAGACAAATTTCTCTATTAATGTCTAAGGCAGACTTCCATTAATGCAGCCTGCCTTCCCTTTCTAGGCCTTCCCTGGATCTAGGAAAGATTAACTGAGACTATGACACCTTTTAAAACCTGAAAAAAATGTTCTCCAACTATTCTATCTGATGGCTACTACCCATGAGGCTTCATCTACATAACAAGACCACTTTTGCTGGCCAAGCCTCTTCCTTTCTCCTTCCTATAACCTGTCTTGCCACTAAAACCTGATTCACCAACAGAACCTGGTTTTGGGTTTGGGACTATGCTGTTTGTCATTCTTTCATAATCTCAAAATAATACATAAGGTTCTGTAGCTTGTTGGGGGATTGAGTCTTGATTCTGAAAGCTCCCATTTATACAGTTAAATAAATTCATGTGCCTTTTCTCTTTTTAATCAATCTACCTTACGTCAGTGATTTTTTTTCTGCAAACCTTTAGGGGGCTAAAGGCCTTGGTGCCCACAACTGAATCTCCACATGACATTTTTCCTGTGTGTCTGTACGTGTCCAAATTGCCCTTTGTTATAGGAAATTATATCCGTTGTATTGCATTAGGTGTCCTTATAGGCCCAATCTACTCCAGTATAACTTCATTTTAACTAATTACATCTGCAATGACCCTGCTTCTAAATAAGGTCAGATCCTGAGGTAGTAGGAGTTAGGACTTCAACATATGAATTTTTAGGGGACACAGTTCAACTTATAACATCACATAAACACAATCGAATAAAATATAGTCCTAGCCCTTGAGGCACTCACAAAGTTCCAAAACATGACCTAAGAAGCAGTTCATAGGTTTCAAGTAACAAATGGATTTTGTGCAGTTAGAGGACCTTTTAAAAGTTTAAAGTAGGCTTTAATTTTTAGAGCAGCTTTAGGTTCACAGCAAAATTGAGAGGAAGTTTTAGAAATTGCTTATGTACGCACTCCCCCTACACATGCAGAGGCTCTTCCATTACCAACATCCTCCACCAGAGTGGTACATTTGTTACAAGGGATGAACCTATATCATTATTACCCAAAGAACATAGGCTACATTAAGGCCTGACTAACTGAAACAGAGTTTTGAACTGATTTGGTTTTTACATTTTAGGAGAGAAAAGCAAGTGGCAGATTATGAGGTGAACAGTAGAATACCCCAATGCTTATTTTGAAAATAGGCATTGTAGGGTTAAAATGAAATGTGCACATGGGACTGAATGCTCTTAAGCTCCTTTTCCTTGACAAAGGAAAAATGCATCTAATTCAAGCTGATACAATTTTGGAAATAACCATGGTTACTAAAAGGGATGCACTTTACACTGACTGAGAGAAAGCGTTATGACCATGGCTGCTCTTTTCACAGTGGCAATCCTCTTCATGTAACTGAAAATGAAAGTCAGCCTATGTTTGGAAGCAGCAAATTTCAGCCTGAGACTATTCATTTAAGCTAAACAATATGAGGGCTGCTGAGATTTGGTGAACACACAGACGTGTACTTGAATAGGGAAACCGTGGTGAAAGCATGACACAATGATTTAGATAAGTGGAATAATATGTTTTTATTTAGTGCATTTATTAGGTATGCATTGGATCTAGAAAATGGGATGATAGCACTAATTTCAGACATGAAAACTATTACAGAAACCTGAAGTGCTATTAACTGAGTTGTTGTCCACCATTATTACCACAGAGTATTGATTTTGGGAATATCCACAAAGTACAAATACATTTTGTGAAAGAAAACTGATGTTTATCAATCTTAATGAGTTTCTAAAACTCTGGGATTGTATAAAAGCCAAAGTCTTATATTTGCAGGTGATGGTATCACTGAGCCAGGGCCTCTGGAGCTCTGTGGCTTTCTCTGGCTTCCTAAAGGCCAGGGGCACAGGACACAGCCCTCCAGACCACACTGGCTGCTTTGCTTGAGTTTCTACCTCACTTGTGAAAGTCATTTATCTTATGTTAGCAGTTGTATTAGTCCATTCTTGCACTGCTATAAAGAAATCCCTGAGACTGGGTAATTTGTAAAGAAATGGGATTTAATTGGCTCATAATTCTGCAGGCTGTATGGGAAGAATAGCGGCTTCTGCTTCTACGCTTGCAATCATGGCAGAAGGCATGGGGAAGCAAGCACATTTTACATGGCTTGAGCAGGAGCAAGAAGAGATGCATCAAATAAGATGTAAACAGAGTGTTGCTTGATTTTTTTGGTCTTTAATATCTTTTTCAGCAAATATGCATGGAGTGCTATTTATGTGCTATTTTCTTTGAAAATCTCTTCCTTACTTAACTTTAGGGAACTATCCTAACATGATAGAAGGATGTATTTTAAATACTACTCACAATGCACATACTAGAGAATATGATGAGCCATATGTAATTGACGACTTTGCACTTCTAAAAATACCACTTTTATAAGTTTTGATAGACACAGGACTGAAGCTAAACAAAATTTTGCATTTATAGCCATGGTTTATTCTATATTACATTTGTTTACTGTTTCTATGATTTTCACAATTATTTGCATTAAGGCTGAGTTAGCTAGTACTATGTAAAAAAGAATTACAGAATCCCAATGGCATATAATAATAAACACATGCTTATGCTCCAGGTCTGCTGGTCTGTTTCATGTATAGTTTAATCTCCTTGGACCAGCAGACTCCCTGATGCATGTTCTTGTCATGGTGTTGAGCTGCAAGGAGGCATGCAACACATCTTAAGGCCTAGAAGTGAAATGGACACAATGCACTTCCAACACCTCTTTCCATTAGCCAAAATATGCAAGACATAGATATAGAGAGGAGGTGAAGAACTGAGGCCAATAATATAATCTACACCAGGGCTTACTATTAAAAAGCAATAATCATTTTGTGTCACTGAAGTGTGCAAGGAAAGTGCTTTCCAATTAGGAAGGGAATAATCGTCATTACCATTGTCATCATAATCGCCATGATATCAAACACATATCATGACTTCTATATGCCACACACTCTTCTAAAAGCTTTACATTTAATTTTTGCACCACTCCTATGATGTGGTCACTATTGCCACTTCCACTGATAGCCAAAGAAATAGAGGCACAGGGTATTATTAAAATGCTAATTTTTCCTAGGAAATCAAGACTATCTGGATGAATTTCAAATTGCAGTATTCTAGCACAGATTCATGTGTTGAAGGATGTGGCAATATTTAACTTCTTGTCACAGACAGGATAAAAAGCTCTACAATGTGGTGACCATACCACATTAGTGGGATCTGCTAGTTACCTTTCCAGTTTAGTGGCTTAATCAGGCATTGTTCTGGAATGTTAGTTTATTTTACTGCCTGGAAATGAGGGAGTCAGGACCACCATTCATTATTATTATTTTCAACCATTCATCATTATTTTCTTTTTTAGTGATTTTTTTGTTCATCCAGTATACTTTCATTTTAGCACACAAATAGGATTTCACCTAAACATCTTTTCTAAAGATTTTTTTAATGGCTTTTACATTCAATACATTAATAAATCCACTGGTACTATCCGAAATATTTAAACCTTTACTGAGCATGGCAAATTTGTTCTTTGGCTATAGGAATAACCCAGCCTAGAGAGAACCAGAAAGCCAAGGCCAGGGAAGAGTGGGAAAAAATAGATTCCTAAAGCATTTATTTCCATTTGGAATCTAGGAATGAAAACATAGGCTAAGTCTGGTCCAGTGTGAGAAATTACCCTCAGTAATTTATTAAAAAGAAAAAAAACAAGGCTTCAGAGGAGTATATACGGATTCACATTTTCTGTTATATCTTTATATATCATCAATTTTATAGGATTTTAAGAGTCCTTTAATTTAGTTTTAGATGTGATTCCCAAACTTTTTTACCTAATTTTTGTTCATATAAATCCCATGTATGGAAAGTTTTTTGCTGTATTTATTAAATTATATCTTTCCCCTGTTATTTTCATTCATAGGCATTTAAGAATTATTTATACATTCAGGAATTAGGAAACACTTGCTAATTTGTTTATTAACAGGCATGTTGCTCAGCCTGCCAGGGGCTGAGCTGGCTGCTACTGCCACTGGATACATAAGGCTCAGACTACTTGTTTCCAGAGAAGTGTTTCAGGACTTAACTTGGAATCTGACCTTGATGCTCCAGCCATCTGCAGGTTGGATAACATAGGCTCCACCTAAAAGGGAATGCTGTGATGTTTTATAGTAGCAAGCAAGAGTTGCTCTTTTCAGGCTCTGTCCAAACCATAAACAATGTAAACTAGAATTGTTTAGCAAATGCATTTGATAATGATATCCTTTTGGAGAGTTAGTTGTTCCTGCTTGAAATCTTTTTGGCTTCTCAGCTTTAACTGCAGTGATAATTACTGGATTATAAGGTGGCATTTCACAAGAAGGTGGAAATGCTGTCTCATGAATACCTGTGTCCTCACAACACTAAGCTAGACAGCAGAAGGAGGAAGACAAATGCTGAGTGAGGCTGGGCACAGCCTTGCCTTTTCCTTAGCACTGATTTGCTTTGGCAGATCAGACATAATTTTTAAAATTCAAAACTATTTATTGAATTCTTATTATATATAGATGGGGCACTGAGGTAGGCATTGGAGATAAAAAAAGGAACAAGAGGTATGATTCTTCCTGGAGCTAGAGGATAGGGAGGAGGGGGAAGGTAGCAGCTACTAAGTAAATGGACACATAAATAAAACAGTTTTAAATTGTGATCTATGTCAAGGAGAAACCAAAGGGACTATGTTAGGGGATAACTGGCCAGGGAGAGCCAAAGGGGAATCCTTGTTCCTGGTGCTTGCTTCTTACGGATCTGTGAGTGAGGCCCCCTCCTTATGCTCAGATAAGAAATCACCTAAAATAGTTGCTTTAAAAAAATGATGGATGAAACAAGGGTTCATGCACGAGGTTCTTTGGAGACCTTGACATTCTGCTCTCTGAGTTCCAGAAAGAGGAAGCCTTGGTTTTCCTGTAAAGGAGCAATGCACTATGAGGTCTGTTGAGCTGACAAATAGTTTTCCTTTGATTTAAATGACTTATGGTATAGAGACAATGCCTTCTGTGGAAATATTTCTGAAAGCTCAATTATTAAAAGAAAAATTACAGCTAGAACATGCTTTTAGTTTTTAATATGTTTGCATTCATCCCATACTGAACTAATATTACACAAATACTCATATACTGATCACATTATAATATTAATGTGACTATTTCTATCATTATGAGAAACTTGGTTTAGGTTAATTAGCACAATGCTAAACACATAGAAGTTGTTTTTAAACATTTGTTTGTTGAGTGTCTGACACCTAAAGAACTTGAGGAATGAAACCAAATGTACTTTAGCCCAGACACATCATGGCTGGATAAGTTCCCAGTAAACTGCCTTTCTGCCAATTCTTCTCTAAGAGATTTCTTTAAACAAGTAGTGCACATACACACACATGCTGTTTTTCAGGAATATCTGTATTACCTGCAAAATCAGAAAATTTAGAGCAAAATTGAAGACAATTTTTAAAACATAAATGAGCTGATTTTATAAACCTCTTTCTTCTAGAAAGTGGATTTTAGCATATTGCTGATAGTGAGAGCCACTGAGCTTTGTCAATAGCTGGTTGCATGCTATCCTGCCTACTGAGTGTTGACTGATACACAGCCAACTGGACAGGACAGTGCAGGATGGGTCAGGTCATGGAAGCCAAACTATGAACCCACACCCACCCTTTCCTTGCCTGAACACAAGGCTAGTAGTGGATAGCCTCACTAAAGGAACAGAGCTTGCCTGCCTTGGGTCTAACCAAGGTGAAGGAATAAGCTTGGCAGAGTTTCCCCACCGGTGAAGTGGGTCTCCCCTCGCCCACCTCTACTAGAGTCATTGACAGAATATCTCTTTCTTGCTCTACCATTAGTCCAGAGTGACTTGTAGAAGTGCTAGATTTTCAATAGCTGAAAAAAGAAGGATGGAAATGGGAGATGCAAAGAAATATCATGATAATGTTTTTATTTCCTCCCTCCCTTCTTTTCATCCTCTCTCCTTTCTTTCCTGCCTTTCCTCATTTTTGCAAAAAAGTGTGGCTTACCTACTTGGTTCTGTCATCCATTGGGAATGGGCAGAGCTGCCAATGATAAGATATTTCCTGGTCAATCGGACTTAGCACCTTTCTCTGATTATGTGGCCACACCAACACAGGGATATTCTCACTGGCTATCTTTGGACAAATGGGCAGCAGGTCTCAGCTGCCATGTTGACTGACAATAATGCACTGCTCAGTCTCAGCTGAAAGCAACTCTCAGCAAACAGCGCCTGGGTCCAAGAAAAACTTACATGTTTCTTTGGAATTTTCAGACTCATTGGAGGTGTATAATAAAACAGATGCTGAGGGCTGGCTTTTTGACAGTTTATGTCCCTCAAGTGAGTTAAATAGTAAAAGCCTTCCCTGTGAAATCTAAAGTGAATCCTTTTTGCTATTCCTTTCCTTGGTCACACACAAACTGCAGGAGATTATAGAGATAAGTTGGCTAGTAGTGTTTTTCAAATTTAAGGCACACATAAATCACCTGGGAGTAAAGATTCTAATTCGGTAAGTCTGGGGTGAGGCCTAAGATTCTACATGTGTAACAAGCACCCAGGTAATGCTGCTGGTGCTGCTCCAGGACCACACTTTGAGGAAAAAGGGGTTGTTATATGGGAATACCTGTGCTCCTATTTTTCAAGGATGTTTACTTTTGTCAGATTCAATTTGAAAATGTGTCCTTTTTTTAAACAGTATTTAAAAAAATTTTTTTATTATACCTTAAGTTTTGAGATACATGTGTAGAATGTGCAGGATTGTTACATAGGTATACACATGCCATGGTGGTTTGCTGCCCCTATCAACCCATCATCTACATTAGGTATTTCTCCTAACACTATCCCTCCCCTAGTCCCGCCCTCCACAGGCCCCAGTGTGTGCTGTTCCCCTCCCTTTGTCCATGTGTTTTCCTTGTTCAATACTCACTTAGGAGTGAGAACATTTGGTGTTTGGTTTTCTGTTCTTGTGTTAGTTTGCTGAGAATGGTGGTTTCCAGCTTCATCCATGTCCCTGCAAAGAACATGAACTCATCCTTTTTTATGGCTGCATAGTATTCCATGGTATATATGTGCCACATTTTCTTTATCCAGTCTATCATTGATGGGCCTTTGGGTTGGTTCTAAGTCTTTGCTATTGTGAACAAGTGCTGCAATACACATACGTCTTTATAGTAGATTGATTTATAATCCTTTGGGTATATACTCAATAATGGGATTGCTAGATCAAATGATATTTCTAGTTCTATATCCTTGAGGAATCACCACACTGTCTTCCACAATGACTGAACTAATTTACGCTCCCACCAACAGTGTAAAAGCATTCCTATTTCTCCACATCCTCTGCAGCATCTCTTGTTTCCTGACTTTTAATGATCATCATTCTAACTGACATGAGATCGTATCTCATTGTGGTTTTGATTTGCATTTCTCTAATAACTAGTGATGAAGAGCCTTTTTTCATGTTTGTTGGCTGCATAAATGTCTACTTTTGAGAAGTGTCTGTTCATATCCTTTGCCCACTTTTTGTTGGGGTTGTTTTTTTCTTGTAAATTTGTGTAGGTTCTTTGTAGATTCTGAATATTAGCCCTTTATCAGATGGATAGATTGCAAAAGTTTTCTCCCATTCTGTAGGTTGCCTATTCACTCTGATGTTAGTTTCTTTTGCTGTGCAGAAGCTCTTTATTTAATTAGATCCCAAATGTATTCTTAAGTGATGCTTTCTGGGACTCCTTAGTGAAGCTCTACAAATTGTCTTGAAAAATACAAACCTGAAAACAAATAGATAGGCTACCCACAACTAAGGCTTTTTTAAAGGCTAAAGTTTATCCATGTCTTTACAAACCTTGTTATTTTGATATGGTCAAAGCATGAAGAACCACAAGGAAAACTTAGTGATCATAAAAGTCAATGGCAGAGGCCATTCCAGTTTACATGATACTTGTGACTGAGACAAGGAGACACTTTACATATTGTCAGAGACTCTTTGCAAACCTGGACAACAAATGGACTTCTCTCAGCCTCAGTTTCTATAGTCACAAATTGTGAATGTGATAGGATGCATTATGTTTAATATAGCTTGAAGGATTTGGTAACGTTCTTTATTCAGATTACGCAATCTAACATGGGAAATACGACTTATATACTACATATTTCATTTCGATCATATTGCATTCAGATGGATCTAGGCAAACGTATAAAATATAACTTTTAATAACAAAAATACATATGAGACAGCACAAATGCTTACCATGTAGTAACACATTTGATTTCTCAAACGATGCTGTGAGAAAGCTATTATAGTTCTCTCTATTATATGGATAGACAAATAGAGATCCCAAGGTGATAAATAACTTCACCCTGCATTAAACCAAACTCATGGACCTTTTATGGTAGGAGGTTGAAAATTGGGGGCCTGTAGCTGATATGTTTTGTTTGAACTGCCTGGAGATTTTTTAAAAGTTGAATTACTTTTGACAGCTACAGGCTCTTTCCCTCTTCTTTTGGAAAACCAGAGGCACTTTAGGCTTGCATTTCCACATAGCAACAATCAGCTGGTACAAATAGTGACTCTGCCCTTAGAAGGGGTGTGAACATTCCAGCTTGTTGCAGTTCTACCTGGCCCACTTCACTTACGTTTATTATTTACGTTTATCTCACACAATTTGAGTGGGAAACCCCTGTGTACATATCATCATCAAAGATCTTTATATAACTGGGAATCACCACCCTTCGCTAGTGTTTTGTTGAGCTTTCACAGGGATGAAAGTCACTGTGCTGGGTTCCATAGGACCTAGGCAGTGAAGACAAATACCTCAGCACTCAAAATTTTTTCCCAATGCCATTTCAGTCAGAACTATTTCCAGAATGCCAGAGTATAATACTGATTTCTGTATTACAGTGTAATATATATACTATGCTATACACACTATATAGTTCTATATTATGTTAATATTTACTTATGTATTACAGTATAATATTGTGTGCCATCAGGAACATGGTTAAGTAACACTATGCTCAAGGCGCAGCTCCACACTGATGTAGCAGTGGTGAATTTGTTGTGCTCCATTTTACCTGTCCATCTCTTCCCAGATTTGCCTTTTGTCTGCATCTTGATTTTGCAATAATCCATGCAGTAAGATGCAAAGGGTGCTGAGTAAGTTTCAAGGATTTCTACTTTTAAAGTCCTCATACTACACACACACACACACACACACACACACACACACACACACGCACGCACACAGACACACATGCAAACACATACACACATGTGAGAAAAATTTGAGATAGTTTTACTTTTTAGATGTTTCCTCTTTTAGAAAAGAATTGGGTTATTTTCTTAAATAGTTAATTGAATAAAAGCATTTTCAAAGTCAATTTGGCATGCCTGATTCTTCACCTTCCATGATCTGAGTAATCAATGGCATGGTTCTTCTGTATAGAATGTCTGGGCCTTGAAGACATTCAGGTAAGAGTGTGTTTGGGTGGGGGGTGAAAGGGAGTGGTGGCAGGAAGATCTATTCTGATAAAGAGAGGACTAACTTAAACAAAAACTATTATTATTTCTGGCCTGGGTTAGTAGGAAGGGGCAGAGTATATATGGATAAGGCAGGTGAACATGCTTTTAATTAGCCTCAAACACCAGCTGGCATAGATTTGATCTGCATACAAGCAATGGTGTAAGGGGAGAGCTCATTGTTATTCCTGAGGCATTCCCAGGTCCTCGGCCTCTAAGGAAGCAGCACCTGCTATAAATCTCTTTGTTCTCTGATTTCTGCAATCTTTCAGCAAAGCCCTTCTGCTTTCCACTCTGGAGCAGTTTCACAGAATGTGTTTTTGAACTATCTATCCCCAGAAAGTTTCAGGGCCTCAGCCAGTCCACTCAGCTTCAAGGGCAGCAGAGGTGGCAGCAGGAAAGCTGAGCCTGTCCTAGACACTGTTAGCGGAGGGTGTGCAAGCAGGTATAGTTGGAAAACAGAACACAGAAGTCATAGAAAGGGAGAAAGAAGAGAGCATGTTTTCTCTGAGGGCAAGGTGTGTGTGTATGAGTCGGGTGGGCTTGGGTGTTGGGGGAAGAGGTTGGGGCAGAAAAGGTAAGCCGGAAAAGGAGGAACTGGCAAGCAGAGGGGACAGTCAACAAGGGCTTGTGAAGTGTGATGGGGAAGGGAATATAATTGCAATAACAAACTTTACTGGGCTCTCCTATGGGACAGGCACTACTTTAAGCACTATGAGGTATTATTATAATTCTCATTTTACAGAAGAGGAAGGAGAAAGACAGCAAGGTTAAACAATTTGCTTAATGTCACACAGGAATTTGTAGCTAGGATTTAAACCCAGGAAGTCTAATTCTACTGCCCAAGCTCATCAAACTCCCTGCTAGGGTGCTCATGAAACAGAAAAGGAGGAAAGAAACAAGGCTGAGGGTGAGCTGTTTAGAAGAGAGACAGTGAGAAAGGAGGTGGAGAGTTCTCTACCTGGTGGAATTACAGCCTGGGTGAAGCCCACCTGAAACTGGAAACCAGAGGACTAAGGTATCTGCTTTTGCTGCACCACTTGTTAATGTGACTTTGAGCCTCAATTTCCTTATCTACAAAATAGGAGTGACAACACAAGTAACTGCTTGTAAGGATGAAATGAAATAAGTTAGACACAACACACTTGGGCATTATCAGATACTTTGTATGTGGTGGGACTCTAGATGCTGAGCTATGTTTCTATTAACATATAAAATAGGAAGCTTAATTTGATCATTGCACCTGTGTTCACAGGAAGCCACTTTTCTTCTGTGAGGCATTTTCCTGTCTTATGTTTCTATGTCTCTGCCATTGGGTAGAGCTGTCATCTTGTTTATTTGGCCCTTGTGGCTCTGTTGATTTTTTCAAGTGTCTGAAAGAGCTGCACATTTTCTTCCTTCACAGGATCAGTGATCCTGGCCTCCTAAGCCTGTAATATCCTGTTAGTTACTGCCACTGTTAAGTGTATCAGTGGCAAAGTCACTGCTATCAACTCAACTGCCACGTGGACTCTCAAGGACCACATTTTTTCCTATCTTGCCATAGCAGGATCATTTGCTCCAAGTCAAACAGAATTGATTCTTCAGTTTTCTTTCCAGTGATTATACCATCTCAGAGGTTACCAATCCTTGTTTTTACTGTCACGGGTGATGTTTAAAGGATGCTTTCTAACTGGATAAAGTGAGAAGAAGAAAAAGGTTGTGTGCAATTGGGAGGAGAGAAAGCAGGCAGTAATCCCACCTTCTTCCCATCTCACCTTTACATAGGTCATCTCAATGCATCACTGTCTCTATCCAGAACCAGTGTAGGGACAGCAGTGACATGGGCAAGGTTTAGTGCCCTTTGGTCTTCCCAGCGAAGTAAAAAGTGGGAATCTTCACTTCACTGCTCTGCAGTCCACTTCACCTTCATACTCTTGTTTCATTCCCTGCAGCTTGTTCATTAATTCTTACTTAAACTCTCACTGCTCCTAGTGGTGTTTGACTTTTCTTTTTTTTTTTTTTTTTTTTTTTTTTTTTTTGAGACGGAGTTTCGCTCTTGTTACCCAGGCTGGAGTGCAATGGCGCGATCTCGGCTCACCGCAACCTCCGCCTCCTGGGTTCAGGCAATTCTCCTGCCTCAGCCTCCTGAGTAGCTGGGACTACAGACATGCGCCACCATGCCCAGCTAATTTTTTGTATTTTTAGTAGAGACGGGGTTTCACCATGTTGACCAGGATGGTCTCGATCTCTTGACCTCGTGATCCACCCGCCTCGGCCTCCCAAAGTGCTGGGATTACAGGCTTGAGCCACCGCGCCCGGCCTTTTAATAGAAAAATAGTGAAAAAGAAAAGCCTTTAAGACTCCCTAGAATACATATTTCTGGAGAGAAAATGTTCAGTTTTGGCACCAGAATTCTTAGTACCCCAAATTCCTGATTCTGGGCCTTTTCACCTTTGGCTCCTTCTGCTTTGATTGTTTTTTTCCTCCTGATCATCAACTGGCTCTACGTGTTTCATCATTCAGGTCTCTGCTCAAATGTCACCTCCCTAGAGAAGCTTTTAATCACTTCTTTATGTAGCCATAATCCCTTCCAACCCTGATCTTGCTTTATTTTTTCATAATGCTTATCACTACTTGACACTATATTCTGTATTTGTTAATTGTCTGTGTACCTTGAAAAGAACATAATCTGTACGATGTCAGCAGTGTTGTCTGTTTCAATCACCCCTGTGTATCCTTAAGCAGGATCTTATTAGAGTCTGTAAGATTTTTTTTTTAAATGTTCAAGTAAGTCATTGGAAAAAGTTTTTCTAATGCTTCTTAATCTTATCAGATATGATATATCTTCATTTTTCTGTTTAATATGCCTATGGCTTTAGTATTTTTGTCTACATTTATTCATTGATTAACAAAAATCTTAATAGTTACTAAGTTGCAGTGATTGGGCTGGTACTGAGACTAGAAAGGTAACACAGCACAATCCCATCCTTCAAGATGCTCACAGTCTAGTGAAGGAGGCAAATGAGTAACAGACAAGTGCAATGGATGTGAGATACGAAGCTGGGCAAGACAATACACATTCTGTAGCATCTCAGAATAAATGAGAATTAGCCAGAAGACCTGAGGGTATGGGGATGTCTTTCCAGGCAGAGACTAGTATATGTTAAGGTCAAGAAGGTATAAGGGCTGGGTGTGGTGGCTCACACCTGTGATCCCAGCACTTTGTGAGGTCAAGACAGGCAGATCACCTGAGGTCAGGAGTTTGAGATGAGCCTGGCCAACATGGGGGAATCCTGTCTCTACTAAAAAGAAAAAAACAAAATTAGCTGGGGGTGATGGCAGGCACCTGTAATCCCAGCTACTCTGGAGGCTAATGCAGGAGAATCACTTAAACCCAGTACGTGCAGGTTGCAGTGAGCCGAGATTGTGCCATTGCACTCCAGCCTGGGCAACAAGAGTGAGACTTTGTCCTCTGTCTCAAANAAAAAAAAAAAAAAAAAAAAAAAAAAAAAAAAAAAAAAAAAAAAAAAAAAAAAAAAAAAAAAAAAAAAAGGTGTAAGCATTCATGGCAAATCTATTGAAGTGAAAGCAGTTCAAAAAGCCCATCCTGGATGACATGAACAAATATTGAGTGAGATAAAGCTGAAGATAAGTGAGGTAAGGTGGGAAATTAAAAGAAGTAATGAATGCTATTTTAAAGAGTTTGAACTTCCTTAAAGACATCAAAGGATTTTAAATAAGGGAAAAATGTAATGAGATATGTGTTGATTTACCCTGCTATTTCCTCAAGGATTTTCTTTTACACCCAGAATTGGCATCAGCCACAATAGGTGAGCTGTGTAGGTATGGAAAATAGTTTTATTTATTTACATTAAATATGACTATAGTCAGCAACAAAAAGATAAAAACGATATAAAGTATACAAACAGTACTCTGGTTGGCATACCTATTTTTAAACCTTTTTAAATAGAAAATTTGAAGCATATACCAGACAAGCAAATTGTATAATTAGCCTTTATCTGTCCATCATTCATATTCAGCAGTTGTCAATATTCTATGATTCTTGTTTCATCGGAACCCCTACCCATTTATTGTTGTTACTCTACCTCAGTTGTCACTGTTACAGTTCTAATAGCTCTTTTAAAGATACAGTTTCTATGGGTCTGTTGAAGTGCATCAATCCTAGCTATAGGATTTTGACTCATGTCTACGCCTCTGCTCAGGAGGGACTGATAAGCAGCCATCTAAGAACCAATAATGGGACACTGGAGAGCCCTATAGAAGAAGCCAGAGGGTGAGGTAGAACAAAGTGGGAGGGGCAGAGGAAGGTGGAGAATGTCATAAGCAAACTATGTACTTTCCTATGTTTTCTTTTTTGATCTCAATCCCACTGAAACTTACATACCTTTGGTCCTCTTATGCCAATGACAAGTCATATGGGAAGGATGAAATTAGTTCACATCATAGGGTGCTATTTCTTTCCAAACCCTGTGCCATTTCTTTAAAGTAACTTTATCGAGTGTAATTTAGATACAAAAAGCACATCCACTTTAAATGAGCAGTTCAATAAATATTGACAAATGTGTGTATAGCTGTGAACCACCACCACAACCAAGACATAAGGCATTTCCGTCTCCTCAGACAGGTCACTTGTGCCCCTTCCCAGACCTTTGCCTCTAACCAAGGAAACCTCTACTAATATTTATCAGCTAAGATTAGTTTTGCCTTTTCTAAAACTTCATATAAAAGGAATTATTCAGTATGTACTTTTCTGTGTCCAGTGTCTTTTCTTTCAGCATAATATTTGTGATCACAATACATTTTGTCATATCAGTAGCTCCTTTCTATTGCTGAGCAGTATTCCATTTAGATGGATATGACACAATTTGGCAATCCATTCACCTACTGATTTTTTTTTCAGTTTGGGACTATTAAAGCAGCTATTAATATTTGTATATTGGCATTTATATGGTAAATATGTTTTTATTTCTATTTGGTAAATACCTAGACGTAGAATTACTATGTTAAACAGATGTGTATTTAACTTTTAGACACTTTCACGTAGTTTTCCAAAGTGGTTGTATCATTTTACATTTCCGCCAGCAACATATGTATGTGAGTTCTGGCTCTCCACATCTTTGCTTACATTAAGTGCTGTCCATTCTCTTATTTTATTCATTCTAGTGGATGTGTAGTGCTTTCTTATTGAGGTTTGATTTTGCCTCTGGTGACTGATGATGCTGAGCACTTTTCATGTGCTTAATGGTATTTGTATATCTTCCTTTGAAAAATGCCTGTTTAAGTTTTTGACTCATTTATTGGGCTTTTATCTTTTTATTATTGAGTTATATTAATTCTTTGTGTACTGTATCTGTCTTTGTCACATGTATGTTTTATGAATATTTTCTCTCAGTATACGGGAAAAATTTTAATTTTATTCATTTCTTAATTATATCTTTTTATGAGAAGTAGTATTTACTTTTGATGAAGTTTAATTTTTCATTTTTTTTTTTCCCAAGACAGAGTCTTGCTCTGTCACCCAGGCTGGAGTGCAGTGGTGCAATATCGGCTCATTCCACCCTCTGCCTCCTAGATTTAAGTAGTTTTCCCAAGTAGCTGGGATCAAAGGTGCGTGCCACCATGCCTGGCTAATTTTTGCATTTTCAGTAGAGATGAGGTTTCACCATGTTGGACAAGCTGGTCTCAAACTCCTGACCTTGTGATCCGCCTGCTTCGGCTTCTCAAAGTGCTGGGATTATAGGTGTGAGCCACTGTGCCCAGCCCAAATTTTCAGTTTTCTAAAAAAATTACTGATTTCTGTGTCATCAAAAAAAATCTCACCTCTTAAGATCTTCAGGATATTCTCTTATGTTTTATTTTAAAACATTATAGTTTTAGGTTTTACATTTAGGTCTAGGTTCCATCTTGAACTAATTTTTGAATGAGTGAAGAAGGAGCCAAGGTACACTTTCTGAGGTCAGTTTGGATGTGTGGGTTTGAGGTGTCTTTGAGAACCAGAATAGAACAATTAGCATTATAAACATAAATTCAGGAATGATTAGCATTTAAGCACATAAGCTGTTGTTGACTTCTTATATATGGCACACAAGGATCAGGCATAGGTAAAGGTAAAGGACTAAAATGAAGACCTTAGTGTTTCTGCCAATTACAGGGTCAGTGAAGTAGAATAGAAAGCTTCCAGGAAGATGGGAGTGGTCTGAGAGACAAGAAGATTAAGAAAACTTCACATAGGAGGGAAATGTCCAATAATATCAAATGCTGAATGCAGGTGAAGGAAGAAAAGTAAAGGACTATTTTTTTTCAAATAACAAATCTGACTCAAACCAGCTTTGATTAATAGGAAAACGTATGGACCAGGTAGTCCACTAAGAGCAAAGATAGAAGCTGGTCTTGTATACAGTTGTACCAGGGATGAGAATTTTGAACTCTATTTAAGTTTCCTTCCTGCATGTTGGCTTCATTTTCTCCTGTTATAAATCAGCAGTTCAGCAAGAGTCAGGGTGATTAACATCTCTTGGCTTAAAATCTTACAGATTCTCCATTATAGAGTAACTGAGGTTTTCTCTATCTCACTTTTTTTTTTCTCATCTTAGTTTAAAAAAAGTAATCTCTGGAAGGGTTCTGAGTAAGCCTAGCTCTAGACAAATCCCATTGCCTGGATAAGTGTTATGAGACAGGTGATGCCAAAGATGGCATCTCCCACTGGAAATATAATATAATGTGGCAGTTAAGAGAACTCTAGAGCTGCCTGGCTGGGTTCAGATTTCCAGTCACTCACTTACTAGCTATGTGAAAAAGTGAGATAGTTTGAATACTTGTCCCTGTCCAAATCTCATGTTGAATTATATTCCCCAAGGCTGGAGTTGGGGACCAGTGGGAGGTGTTTGGGTCATGGGGGTGGATCCCTTATGACTTAGTATTGTCCTCATGATAGTGGGTGAATTTTTGTGAGATCTGGTCATTTAAAAGTGTGGGCATCTCCCCCCACCACACTCTCTCTCTTGCTCCTACTTTGACATGTAATGTATCTGCTCCCGCATTGCCTTCTGCCATGATTATAAGCCTCCTGAGGCCTCCCCAGAAGCCAAGTTGATGTCATCATCATGCTTCCTGTAGTGCCTGCAGAATCATGCACCAACTAGATCTCTTTTTTCTTTATAAATTACCCTATCTCAGGAATTTTTTGTAACAATGCAGAGACAACCTAATATCAAAATATTGGTACTGAGGAGTGGGACATTGCTATAAAGATATCTGAAAATGTACAAGTGACTTTGGAACAGGATAATGGACAGAGGTTAGACAAGTTTGGAGAGCTCACAAGAAGACAGGAGGATGGGGAAAGTTTGGTACTTCTTAGAGACCAGTTAAATGGTTGTGACTGAAATGTTAATAGTGATATGGACAGTGAAGCCCAGCCTGCTGAGGTCTCAGATGGAAGTAAGGAACTTACTGAGAACTAGAGAAAATGTAGCATGTATTATACCTTAGCAATGAACTAGGCTACGTTGTGCCCATGGCCTAGGGCTTTGTGGAAGTTTGAACTTCAGAGTGATGATTTAGGGTATCTGGTAGAAGAAATCTCGAAGTAGCAAAGGATTCAAGATATGGCCTGGCTACTTCAAGCAGCATAATTCAGATGTGGGAATAAAGAAAGGGCCTAAATTTGGTATCTATATTTAAGTAGAAAGCAGAATGTAAAAGTTTGGAATATTTGCAGACGTGCCACATAGCAAAGGGAAAAAAAAATTTTAGGGAGAGGAATTCAGGTAGGCTGTGAAGCAACCACTTGCTAGAGATATTTACATAACTAAAAGGGAGTCAAATTCTAATATCCAATACAATTCATGGGAAAAGGCCTTGAAGATATTTTACAGATCTTCTGCTTCTGGGCAGCCCCTCCTATCACAGGCCCAGAGGTGTAGGAGGACTGAATGTTTTCATGGGCAAGGTCATGCTACTCTGCACAGTCTTAGGACACTGCTTTTTGCATCCAAGCTGCTCCAGCTGCAGCGTCATGCTTCCTGTAATGCCTGCAGAACCATGTACCAACTAGACCTCTTTTTGTGGCTCAAAGGTGCCCAGGTACAGCTCAAGCTGCCACTTCGGAGAATGCAGACCATAAGCCTTGGCAGCTTCCATGTTGTGTTAAGCTTGCAGGCACACAAAATGCAAAAGTGAAAGAGGATTGGCAGCCTCCCAGATCTCAGTGGGTGTTTGAGAAAGCCTGAGTACCCAGACAGGAGCCTGCTGAAGGAGTGGAGTCCTCAAAGAGACATTTACTCAGACAGTGTAGAGGGGAAATGTGGGATTAGAGGCCCTACACAGAGTCCCCACTGGTGCACTGCCTAGTGGAGTGTTGAGAAAATGACCACTATCCTCCAGACCTGAGAATGGTAGATCTACCAGTAGCTTGCACTTTGCTCCTGGAAAAGCCTCAGGCACTCAACATCCTGTGAAAACAGGCTTTGAGGCTTTACTCTGCAAAACCATAAAGACAGAGCTGCCCAAGGCCTTGGGATCCCACCCCTAGCACCAATGTGCACTGGATGTGGAACATGGAGTTAAATGAGATTACTTTGAAGCTTTAAGATTTAATGACTGCTCTGCTGGGTTCTGAACTTGCATGGGCCTGTAGCCCCTTTCCTTTGGCCAATTTCTCCCTTTTGGAATAGCAGTGTTTACCTAATACATATATTCCCGTTGTATTTTTGAAGTGAATAATTTGTTTTTGATTCTACAGGCTTTGTCTCAGATGAGACTTTGGACTGAGTTAATGGTGGAATGAGTCAAGACTTTAGGAAACTCTTGGGAAAGCATGATCGTATTTTACAATGTGAGAAGGATATGAAACTTGGGAGAGGACAGGGGTAGAATAGTATAGTTTTGATGTTAGTCCCTTCCCAAATCCTATGTTGAATTGTGATCCACAATGCTGGAGGTGGAGCCAGGTGGGGAGTATTTTGTTCATGGGGATGGATCTCTCATGGTCTGGTGCTGTCTTCATGATGGTAAGTTTTTATGAGTATGGCACCTCCCCACAACTCTTTCTCTATTGCTCCTGCTTTCACCATGTGACATGTCTGCTTCCTCTTTGCTTTCTGCCATGATTGTAAGCTTCCTGAGGCCTCCCCAGAAGCTGAGCAGATGTCGGCACCATGCTTCTGTAAAGCCTGAAGAACTGTAATCCAATTAAACCTATTTTCTTTATAAATTACCCAGTCTTAAGTATTTCCTTACAACAATGCAAAAATTTCCTAATATAGGAAGGGAGACTATTATTATCCTTTGTGTACACTGAAGGGCATCTGGAGGATTTGGCACTGAGAGTATTAACAGTGACATCCAATGCAATGCTCTATGTAGAACCAAAACTGAGTTGCTTTGTGAAGTGAAAAGGTGGTGGAGAAGTAGACAGCGAGCAAAGACAATTCTAGAGGCTCAGTTGTAAAGAGATAGAGGGGCGGTAATGTGGTAATTACACAGGGATCAATGCCTGCTGTTTTAAAAACTAAGGGTAAAAATCTTAGTATAATTTATATATTAAGAAGATAAAGCCACTAAAAAGATGTTAATAATGAGGTGAAATTAGGTGGAATGATAATCAAGAAACATGAAAAGTAAAGGAAGGATGCAATGAAGAGCTCTGTCTGGAAGGATTAGCCTCAGGCAAGCTCAGACTGAAAGAAAGAGAAAAGAAGAATGTAGAGGAAGAGAAATATATACATAGAGGGAAGGGTGGAGGTGGAAAGGCAAGCCTCTTGAAAGGTGAGACTATGTCTTAGCTGTGTTTAAATTGTCAGCACTCAACATAGCACTGCATGTGGTAGGCATGAATAAACATTTCTTCAGTTGAATTGAGCTCATCCCCAGTGGTCTCTGTTTTCTCCATGAAGTTGAGGTTTTGCCATTGAAGGGAATGAGAAGAACATAAGGAAAGGATGGAAAGATAAAACTGTGGACTAGCTCTATGGTGCATAGAACAGATGCCTTTGGCAAACATATGAAGATGCTTCTTTCTTTTTATGCGCCTTGTAAAGTATGTGCAATATTGACAGGGAATGGTTTCATCCTCAGTGTTTAAAAGAAAAGAGTAATTACTTATGTGCAGATAGGATTTTTAAGTCTCTATATTCTCTGCACCTGGCCTCCTGAGAGTTCAGATATAGACAATACCACTAGAAGTCTGTTGGGGTTCAAAAATATTGCAGAGAAGATTTTGAACTTGAACTCTGGTTTTATTTTCTATTTTTTTCTTTCTTTTCCTTAATTTCTTATATCTCACTACATATTATTAATGCAACTGGTCCCTCTCTAGTTAAACCAGCAGTACCTTTACCCAAAAGTTTCAGAAATAACCAAGATTGAAACTCAAAGAGTCAGAGTTATTACTCTAAGGACCACCTCTCTTCTAGAGAAGAGAATATAAGAGAACATAAGATAAAGCACAGACTTAACTTAAAACTTACGAAACATTTAATGGAGCAAAAGTAACACAGTTCTAAAGTTACAAATGTTCCTCAATGACCTTCTGCTAGATAAAGCAGCAGATTAGATAAAAATGTATATTTCATGCTGTATATTTATAATCATTCATCTATATTCTGAAATGCAATAATGTTTCAAATGTATTCATTTGAATATCAAATATGATGTATAGATATTCTAGTTACTGGGCACTGTTATTTGCTATGAAAGCAATGAAGAAAAGCTTATTAGACTTTTTAGGCTGTTTTGCCATGTTTCCATCACCATCATTCTGCCTAAAGTTTAAAATCTTTAGGACCCAAATTTTTACTACAAAAGTAGCTTATATCCTTCGTGTGCTGGTGAATTTCTTGATCAAGTTATCCTACCTTTTCTTCTGTATCAGTCTCTTTTCACACTGCTGATAAAGATGTACCTGAGACTGAGCAATTTACAAAAGAAACAGGTTTAATTGGATTTAGAGTTCCACGTGGCTGGGGAAGCCTCGCAATCATAGTGGAAGGCAAGGAGGAGCCAGTCACATCTTATGAGGTTGGTGGCAGGCAAAAAATGAGAGAGGCCATGCAAGGGAATGCCTCTTTTTGAAATCATCAGATCTTATGAGGCTTATTCACTACCACAAGAACATAATGGGAAAGACTTGTCCTCATGAGTCAATTACCTCCCATCCGATCCCTCCCACAACGTGTGGGAATTCGAGATGAGATTTGGGTGGAACACAGCCAAACCATATTATCCTTTCTATTTTACTCAAATGTTACTAGGAACTGATTAAATTCTAGAAAACAGTAAACACTCAAACATCACCTACTGCATGAAGGCTTTCCTAGCCTTAACCAGCTATTGGTTTCTTCCTCTGTCTGTTCCTGTAGCTTTTACCCATCTATAGAAATTTATATAGTGTTTTGTAATTACATTTTGGTTTTATTATTTCCTTCCCTGAATTGATGTAAGGCAGAGATTATGTCATTTTTCTCTTTGTATCTTTTGGGAGACATTTTCTTGGCATTTCTGCACATCTTGCATCAACTTTTATTATGGACTATCTTTTCAAAGATGTTTGTATAGCAAACAGCCATGGAAGACGTAGTGTCTCACACTACAACAGAAGGTAGATTTTTTTTTTTTTCTGATTAGGGCAATAAAAATAATTCTCTGTGGCAAAGGTTAAGGAGGTATTCTAGCAATCTCCTTTAAAGGATGGAATTTTCTAAGCTCCAGGTTCCTCAGCTCTGACACAAACCCACTGTGTGTGTAGCATCCACCTGGGATGCCTTAATATCGCCTGTATACAACTTAGAGAAGGGCGGTGATGGAGAAGAGATATTTGTGTGAACATGAATTGCATACTGCCTACTGTGCTGTGAGTAATCAAGTCCTTTTCTCTGACCCCAGAGTACAATGTCTCCTACAATATCCACAAAATGGGTCAGGCTAACTTGTTAGCTTGCAAGTAGGGTAAAGTCTCAGACCTTCACAATTTTTGGAAGTTTCTTTAACATATAGCATATATATTATGTGTTATATATATGTTGTCTGGAAGTATAGGAGAATGAACTGGATTTTCAGTTTTTGAGTACATTTAATTTACTTTAACTACAGAAGAGAGATTTTCATCTTTTTTTAAGCTACAAGCTCTATTATCTTGGTAAATTTCTTAATCTGTCTACATCTCAGTTTCCTTATGTGTAAAATGGGAAAAATAAAAGTATGGCCTTATAGATTTGTGGTGGAAGTGGAGATGTACTGACAAGACCCCTTTCTTCTAGGAAAGACTTGCCCAGCTGTAAAGACAACAGTCAGCAGACAGCCTCCAACAGTTTGTCATTTAGGTCTGCCTGAGATGCAGAGTCACATTACCTGAGGTCACTCCCATTTTCGGGAATTGTGCATCCAGTGATGGTGTAGTGTGTTTATGGGTTATATAAAGGATGAATCATTTGGGTCCCTATTGGACAGCTTTGTTGGGCAATATAGTTGCTTCAGAGCCCCCTGCTGGATTGACTGAGGCCTTACCAGGCCTACACAGCAATTCAATTTCTCCCTCTGGGCAATTCTGCTTCCTTTCACAGATTTCCCTTTCTTTTATGGGTTTTGATCCTTGACAAATATTCTCCAAACTCGGTCCTAGCATCTGCTCTGGGAGCACTCAAACTGCATTAGGACGATTGTTGGTAGTAAAACAGTAAGAACACATCAATCATTCAATGCAATCCTTGTATATGGTTGGTACACTTTAAATATTAGCGTATTGTTATAATTACTAGTATTATTATGATCAACTATATGGAACACCCTAAAAGCATGGTCCCTGCAACTCAGAATGCTGGTGCTCTTTAAAAGTGTGTCTGGTAAAGATGAAAAGGGTAATTAAGTTACTAAAATCCTACCATAATATGTGATAGTTGAAACAATCAGAGATAATCAATCTGGAGAAAGAAAGCTTTGGAAAGCACCAGGTAGCTGCCTGCCAATACTCAAATGGCTGTTATCTGAAAGTAAGATTAGACTGATTCTGAGGGAACCCGGAGTAAGAACAGGGCACATGTGGAAATCATAAAGAGGCACATTTGGGTTCAAGGTATAGAAAACTTTTGAACATGGCTTCTTAAAATAGTCCAGGCTCCTTCAGGAAGATCCCTTATCAGAGACACTATTTAGAGGACTTATGGTGTTTATGAGGATGAGGGACTGTTATAAACCAGGTGACCTCTGAGATTACTGTTTGGAAGAAAATATAGAAATCTATCAGTTAAATTTCTTATAGAAGGCAGAAGGCTCATATTTACTTTCTCAATATTTTCAAAACAAATATTTATCAGAGTTGTTAGCTGTGTAATGTTGACCCAATGTGAGTGATGAACCAACTTTTAGTGGCAAAAATGCTGATTTCTGCTCTGCTAGTTTAATTCATCTGTTATAAGTGGCAAAATAGACAAGTGTCTACACAACTTCGTTGTGCAAAGGGATGCCCAGGGATATGGAATTTAAAAAATATATATATTTAGTAAGAGATGCTGTTATAAAAGTTACTAGAGAGCAGGTGTTAAGGACACTCTGCAAAAGAACTCTTTGTTTGGGAAAACTACTTGGGTGTCTCCTTTTGGAAATGTAGATGTTATATAGGGATCCTACACCTGACTGTTTTAAATCTTTTAGTTCACATCTCTCTTATATGGTTAGGATGTTTGTTGCCTCCAAATCTCATGTTGAAATGTGACCTCCAATGTTGAAGGTGGAGTCTAGTGGGAGGTATTGGCTCATGGGGGTGGATCATCATGAATGGCTTAGTGTCATCATCTAGGTGATGAGCGATATCTAGTTCACATGAGATCTCATTGTTAAAAAGAGGCTGGAACCTCTCCCTTCTCTCTATTGCTCTCTCTCTCTCTCTCACCATGTGACACATTGGCTCCCTTTGCCTTCTGATATGATTATAAGCTTCTGGAGGTCCTCACCAGAAGTAGATGTTGGCACTATGCTTTACGTATAGCCTGTAGAACTGTGAGCCAATTAAACTTCTTTTCTTTATAAATTACCCAGTCTTCGGTATTCATAGCATTCAAGAAAGGACTAACACTGAAAATTGGTACCAAGAAGTGGGGTATTATAAAGATACCGGAATACGTGGAAGTGGCTTTGCTACTGGGTAATGGGCAGAGGTTGGAAGAGTTTGAAAGGCTCAGGAGAAGACAGGAAGATGAGGGAAATTTTGGAACTTCTTAGAGACTGTTTAAATGATTGTGACCAAAATGCTAAAAGAGATATGGATGGTGAAGTTCATGCTAATGAAATCTCAAATAGAAATTAGCAATGTATTGATGACAGGGTATCTGGTGGAAAAAATTTCTAAGCAGCAAAATGTTTAAGTTGTGGTGTGCCTGATTCTAAGAGCTTATGGTCAGATGTGGGAGCAAAGAAATGACTCAAATTTGGAACTTATATTTAAAAGGGAAGCAGAGTGTAAAAATTTGAAAAATTTGCAGCCTGGCCCTGCGGTAGAGAAAGAATCCAAGCAGGCTGCCGGGCAACAACTTGCTAAAAGAGAGCCAGGTGTGAATATCCAAGATAATTGGAAAAAGACCTCAAAGGCATTTCAGAGATCTTCTAAGCAGTCCCTCCCATTACAGGTCCCAAGACCTAGGAGGAAAGAGTAATTTTATGGGCCATGTCCAGAACCTTGCTGGCCTGCATAGCCCCAGGACTCTGTTCCCCACATCTATGCCACTCTGTCTCTAGCCTTAGCTCAAAGAAGTCCACGTACAGTATGGCTCACTACTCCAGAGGGTGCAAGCTATAAGCTTTGGTGGATACCATGTATTTTTTTACAGCAATGCAAGAACAGACTAACACACCCTCAATTTAAAAATTGCCTAAGAAGAGATGGGCAACTTTGTCAAGGAGTCAAATTGCCTTTGGGATGTGGGAGAGGGAAATGGTGCTGTAACCCTTAATAGTTTTCCTTTAACTTTGAAAGTTATTAAACTTGATCATATGTACTGGGGTAGCCCTCCCTGGGCCCTGAGGTGAAACTTACTAGAATAAAAGTCATGTTCTTAATTCTAAAACTTAACACAAGCCTGTCAAAAGGTTCTAGAGAGCTAGCTCAAAGCACAGCCTATGGTGAAGTGAGCATTTCTTTTACTGTAAGGAGGTTTGGTAAGAGTTTGACTGGGTATGTGCGTGTGTGTGTGTGTGTGTGTGTGTGTGTGTGTGTGTGTGAAAGAGAGAGAGAGAGAGTGCATTATATCTTTTTACCCTGGGTTAATGTAATTATATATTTTCTCTTCCCTTAATCCATGGCAATGTCCTGTATCCCCTGTAGTTCTGAAGGTTCTATGCTGTTGTCAACACCTTAAAGGCTTCTCCTCTGTGGGCCTGAGCAGGCTGTGTGGACAAGGTAGAAAGGATAGTTTCATCATCTGCAGCCAGTTCCAACTGGTATCAGGGTCAGCTTCTTTGTGGCTGTTCGGATGGAGCAAAGTCATACATAATAGACGGGAATTTATATATGTGTGTTTTTGTGTGTGGAGAGGGTTGAGGGTAGACAAAAGGATCTATTATCAAAATAGATGTTTCCAGTCCATATCCAAAATAACTTTTGTGTCAACATAAGAAGTCCTTTTGTGATTTTTCTGAACAAGCATATTCATGTTTTCAGCTAAAGGTACTGCTAGCAAAGTCTCCTGAGATGCAAGCACAGCAGGGTATCCTATTTCAGGCTATAATAACTGGCCCACTCTCTTTTCTTTGATTGTTAATTTGAGAGACACCCCTCACTTTTTTTCCTGCTTTATTTACTTTTTTCCCCTTACATCTGCTTGTTTTCTTCTGGGTAGTCATTGCAAGGTTGTAACATAAAGGATTCAGTCTCTTAAAGAGATGTTTTCCAGTTTCCTACAATGCTTCCTGTGGGGAGACCAGAGGTAGTTGTAATACTAGGAAGAGAAAATTTGCCTTTTTCTATTCTCTTCTGAGAAACTATCACCAAAGAAACCTTGTTTCTATGGTAGCTCATGCCTGGATCACTACAGTACTGCCAGACTCTGATTTTTGGCAGCAACATCAGCAAATACAATTAAGAATAATGCATGCCAAGGGACTGATGAACCTTTCTGGTGTCTTTTCTCTAAGTCACTAATAACCAGAACTGACCTTCCTTGTTTGAACAAACACCACTGGCCTTCAATGATTTGTTAAGAATAGGGAGTGGGACACTAGTGAGAAATGAAAGGCATTCTCTGGATAAGTGACTAATTTGAATGTTAAAAAAACGTTGAAAGTGGACCAATTTGAACATTAAAGGGAATATAACCTTATTTTATGAAATATAATATGCCAGATAATATTGGATAAGCTAGCTCATGAAAAAAGTCAGGATCGTGCCCACCATGACATAGCAAGAATCCAGTGAACCTGACTGGATTCCAGTCAAGCTGAATTTCAGATCCAGATTAATACCAACTGCCTTATCAGCAATTCTTCATGGGCTTACAGCTCCTTTGTTAGTTTGGGAGCCTTGTTCAGGTGATGAGTGTTCCTCTTTTAAGGTGAGACATTCAGCCACAAACTCAATACATTTCAAGCATAAATATATTTGTTCAAAAATCTCAGCCTAAAATCTACTGGGATGATGAGGACTGAAAGACACAAGGACTTTATTTTGTTAAGCACTAGTGAAAAAGGAAAGTGCAGGTTCTTCAGATAGTAATGACATCCCCAATGAGCACTTCAACAACAAAGGAAGCAAAATTGAGTTGAAATTCATTTGTCTGCAGGGGCTGATCATGAGACTGTTTGTAGAAAGGCTGGAACAGAGGATGTTGCTTAACTCTACCTATAAGTGTCTTGCCAGATATTGTATAAACATTTAACTCGAGGAGGAGGAAGAAATAGTGCCCATTATCACCTGTGATAACACAGGATCTGATTACCTGTTCTCTCAGATACCCTGCAGTCCAGAGTATTAATTTCTCTGTACTTTGAAGTGGGTGATAGCAATATATTTCAGGTCTTTAATTAAAAGCTAAAAGCTGATTCTAGAATCTCATTGTCTGGAGCTATTCTGATACAAACTCAATTTGCCACAAAGAGTCTCAGAAAAAAAAAAAAGAAAGAAAATGAAATAAAAAATTGTTGAAAAAAAACCAGGTATTTAATTCAATCTCCATTAAGATTTCCCTTCACATGTAACCTTTGAGTTAGAAAGTTCCTCTCCCAAAGGGATAACACTTTCTTGTCACTAATCCCTAGATAACATAAGTCAGGGGAAACAGGAAATAGATAAAGTAATAGATTTGAGTCTCTGGATTTTTCATTTAGCCAATAGTAAGGTAGGAAAAAGGCAAGATAAAAAGATAAAACAGCACAGACAGAAAATATCCATTTGTCCATGGAGAGAACACAAACCTTGATGGAAGGAGGCACAGAATACACAGGATTGCTTTTTCACACATAAACCAATATTTTAAGTACTCTGTGGTGTATTAATTTTAACTTCATCAAACAGATGCATATACATTAAGGAGTCTCATAGTAGCACTACTTTTAATAGCAACAAACAGAAAATAACTTGTTTATATTAAAAGGTAACTGATTACATAGGTCTGGGGTCAATAAACTATGTTTTGTGGGCCAAATCCGGCCTATAGCCTGTTTTTGTCAAGTTTTATTGGAGTACAGCCATACCCATCAGTTATGTATTATCTACGGCAGAATTGAATAGCTGCAATAGAGACCAAGTATTTCACAAAGCCTGAAATATTTGCCATACGACCCTCTACAGAAAAAAATCTGACAACCAGCAATATAAATGGTTGCACATATATTCAATGGAACACTCTGTTACAATTAAAAGAATGTAAAAGATTCGTATATAACAATATAAACAGATAGTTGATATTAAGAAAAACTGATTCAAAATAGTGTGTATATAATATTTTCAGATTCCATTTGCCTAAAAACAAAACATGTGCATATGCATCAAACTCCTGAAAGCATACATACACCAAAAAAACTTAATAATAATTACTTCTGCAGAATGAAATTAGGAAGTAGGAATGGGGAGAGGGAAAATGAAGAAGGAAAAGAGGGGGAAACATTTATTTAATATCCTTCTATATCATCTCAAATTTTAAAATGCCCATATGTTAAATTTATAATTGAAAATAAACTAAAATAAGAATTATAGAATCAACAGGAATTTAAGAATATTTTTATTTGTAGAATAAATTAATGTAATTCTCAATGATTTAATGCCAGTTTTCTTTTCTTACGAATGTTTTCATTGAATGTTCATGTAATATTTCCTATTTCTTTGACTAACAAATAGCGTATTTGCTTTCACTTGTTTAAATATCTATCTAAAATTTTAGTTTCAATATTTGCTTTAGATGATTACAATTTACCTCTTCATTAATTTAGTGAAAAAAATCTCTAAGACATTTTATAACATATCTTTACTGTGAGCAATTTCACATAATAGTGTTGTTTTCCAATATGATTTATAAAGCACTATTTAAAACCTCTTGACTCTTCAAACAAATTAAACTTTGATATTTCTAATTGTACAGAAAGATGTTTGATTTGAAACAAATTGTTTAAATATTTCATGATTTCTTAATTTTCAGCTTAGAAAAATGCTACATATCTTACCACATAAAATTTTTGTCTTAAGAAGGTTTTCAAGGGTTCCGTAAATTATCCGTTATTTCGAATATATTTGCTTTTGGCACATTTTTGGTGCAGTCAAAATGTGAACAGTCACAGGAAGGTTTTTTATGGTAAGTGAGCGGGGAATCAATTAAAATAGCCAGTGTTGTAGATCTATGGTCTAGAATTTTAGACTCTTAGACCACAAATGATTCTGAAGTCATCCATAAACTGTACAAAATTAGGAAATAAGGGCTTCACACAAAAACAGCAGCAAGCTCTCTTTCAGTATTAAAATGCTCCTTTTTTTTTTTTTTTTTCCCCAGAGCCAGTGCTTGTTTTCTTGTCTCTAAAATGTGGATGGTTATCCTGTATCCGTTTGCCAAACTCATAGAATTCTTGTGAAAATTAAATGGATTAATTTATGCCAGAGAAATATGTATATTATAAATCTCTATACAATAATTTTTCAAAATATGGTATACAAATAATTTTCATGGTGGGGGGTTGACAGAAATTTTGTGTTTAAATGATTATATATCTATATTATATTTACTTCCTGTTTATGGTAATTGATATTCTATTTTTATTGTAGCTTCTTTGGAATTAATGTATGGAGGTAAAAATTACTTAATACTTTAGGTAAAAGGTGGTTATGACAAAAATCGTGATGATGGTATGTGCATAATGAAGTTCAGAAAACACTGCATCTTAAAAACATAAATTTGATTTAGATTTTCATATTTTAGTATATGGTTCTCAACTGGCATTGTTTAATTTGCTGTGGTTACAAACATATTGTGTTAAAACAAGACATAGGAGCTCTTTTACAGCAAAGGAAGAAAGAAATGGAGAAACAGATGTGAGAAACACATGGGAAAATAACGCCACTGCAGCTGAAGTGCTGGCTGTTGCAGGGTCCATTGTCCCAAGTTAGTGTAGGTTGCATTGATTTCAGTGAAAGAATAAAAACAACAACCGTCAGAGGATTGAAAAGTATCTGCTAGAGAAGGCCTACAACATTTCTGAGAAATTAACTTTAGTTCACATTACAGTAAAAAATATTCTGGAGAAGTGTGATTTCTATGATGAGCAAATCCAACTACATGGCAGATCTGACTTCCCAGAACTGCCAGCCCAGTAAGACATTAAAGCTGCTTGAATTGAGTATGAGTAGTGAATATGGCATGGGGTGGCCTTTGGAAAACCACTTCTGGGTTTGTAACCTAATGCTACTGGAATTCTGATTGAACTTTCATGACTTAAGTGACAAAGGCATACCAAGCTGAGGCTGGGAGGAAGAGTTGGTTCAGTGGTGCCCATCTTCCTCTGTGACCTACAAAGCAAAAATGTCATGCCATACCCCAGCAACAAGCTCACCCTCATTCTTCCTCTCATTCCTTTCCTAATCTTCCCAGCTGACTGCTCCAAGGGAAGAGGTCCCTTTTTCAGGCACTTGTACATTTCCCCCTCTTTTTTCCTTAAACCTGGATTCTGCCTGAAAAGAATGCATTTTGTTCCCTCATCCAGTTTCATGCCTTGACTTAGGAGTGCAAAAGCAAGCTATTGCATTAAAAGTTGAGGATTTGGTTCCCAAAGTCTCACAAAGCCCTGAGCAGAGCAGTTCCCATCTCTGCCCTTCATTTAGGATATTGGTGCTTCCTGATCTCTAGTACCTACCTGTGTGACTACTGATTTCTTATGTCTCTGCAAATTCTGGTGACTAAGGAATTGCTTATGCAGCAGTTCGGAGGCAAGATAGAGTATCTCCTCCATTATTTATTTTAAAAATTCTTTGCAGGCTGCCATTTAACCTCAGCAGGGAAGTTGAGATTTTTCACCCACACATAGTGATTTTATTCCTCTGAAGCCTTATATAAATTATTAAGCTTTTAAGAAAAGAGAGCAAATAGAGTTTTGCAAGGTAATCAAAAGCACATATGCTAATTTGAGTCTATAGGACAGTGTCTTTATCAGAAGAAACATTAAACTTAGACCAGTTATTCAGCTAAATTAAGGAAATAAAGAAAAAGAACAAGACTAGCAAATTACCTTTGCTGATGGTCGAAACTAGCCCTATTTTGGACTCTTTCTTAATCGTCTTTCTCAGTGTAAAACCTAGTTACTAGGATACGGCCATGTGGCAGCGTCTTTATTAGAAACTGTGTGGGAGAAAAAAAGGTCAGAGGCTCATTTCCAATAACAGTTTGACAAGTAACATGGAGAAAAGGGCAGGAAGGAATTGAGGCTTGTGATGTTTTCTTATATCAAGATTTTGAGATAATAGCACTTATGTGAGTAAGAAGTGTTCAGGAATACATTTTATTAATCTCAGGGTTCAAAGAAAAAGACATGGTATCATATTATCATGAAAATTAAAACAAAGAAGCCTAAAAAGATACATAAATATCAGGTAAAGGACAAAAACCCCATCATCTGTCACTGAAAATTTTTTTAATCCTAAAAAAAATTGGCTAAATTCAAAAGCCATATAATTATATAGCTAGAAGTCACACCTTCGATTACCACAATTAGTCAATAGTCAATAGTTAAAGGGCTTAAGCATTATGGAAAACTTTATAAGACCCAGGTGGGTCTCTTAAATCCCCCAAAGAAGTCATTTTCCCTCTCTGAACTGGTAGATATTTGTATTAGAATAGAGGTGTATTTGTAAAATTGCACTAACAAAAATTTCTTTGTGTTAAACTCCATCTTATCATTGTAATGAAATTAAAGATATATTAATAAATTAGTATGTTTTACTAATCAGAAATATGCCAATTTAGAGACATACTAATACATTTCCAAAATTCACATAAAGATGTAAAACCTCTATAGTTAAAAAAGTTTAAGTTATTAACAATTTGCTGTGTAGTAAAGAAATCAAGACAATAAAAATATCTGACATTTAAGACACTCTGCTTTATCTCCCTTCCCTGGGCTCCCCCCTACCCTGAGCATTGCCATTGCACACAAAGGCAGAGTGGGCTAGAACGGTGTTGTACAGTTTGGCTTCCAATAAACCTGGCATTGAAACTCAGGTCTACACTAGCTCCCCAGCAATGGTTTTTAACCAGAGTGGAATGGCTAAAATGACAAACATAGGATTCAGAATTTAGATGGCAATAAATCTTATTGAGAGTTAGAACAAATTTGAAACCCAATCTAAGGAATCTAAGGGATCCACTAAAATGATTCAAGAGATGAAGGACAAAAATAGCTATTTTAAGAAAGAAACATATGGATCTTATAGAAATAAAAAACTCACTACAAGGATTTTATAATATAATCCCAAATATTAACAGCAGAATAGACTGAGCTATGGAAATAATTTCAGACCTCAAAGACTGATGCTTTGAATCAACTCAGACAAAAAAAATAATAAGAAAAAAGAATAAGAAAGAATGAAAAAAACTTCTGAAAAATATAGAAGTTTGTAGAAAGACCAAACCTATGACTCATTGGTGTCCCTGAAAGAGAGGGAGAGACAGCAAACAACTTGGAAAACATGCTTGAGTATACTGTTCACAAAAATGTCCTCAACTTTGCTAGAGAGATTGACATTCACATTCAAGAAATTCAGAGAACCCCAAAAGATACTATATACAATGACCATCCCTAAGACGGATGGTCATCAGATTCTGCAAGGCCAATGTGAAAGAAAAAATAATAAAGACAGCTAAAGAGAAGGTGCAGGTCACCTATAAAGGGAATCCCTTTAGGTTAACAGTGGAACTTTTAACAGAAATCCACAAGCCAGAAGAGATTGTGGCCCTATATTCAGCATCCTTAAATAAAAGAATTTCCAACCAAGAATTTTATAGCCAGCCAAACTGAGTTTCATAAGCAAAGGAGAAATAAAATTCTTTTTAGACAAGCAAACACTAAGGGAATTTGTTATCACCAAATATAATAGGTCCATAAGGAAGTGCTAAATATGGAAATGGAAGATCATTACCAACCACCACAAAAGCACACTTAAGTACATAGACTATTGACATTATAAAGCAGCTACACAATCAAGTCTACATAACAACCATCTAACAACATGATGAGAACATCAAACCTACACATATGCTTATTAACTTTGAACATAAATGGGCTAAATAATCCACTTAAAAGGCACAGAGTGGCAAGTTGGATAAAGAAGCAAGACTCAACTCTATGGTGTTTTCAAGAGACCCATCTCACATGCAGTGACACCCATAGGCTCAAAGTAAAGGGATGAGGAAAGATCTATTGGGAAAACAGAAAGCAAAAAGGAGCAGGGTTGATTAGTCTTATTTCAGAAAAAAACAGACTTTAAACCAATAATGATCAAAAAGGACAAAGAAGGGCATTACATAATGATAAAGTGTTCAATTCAACAAGAAGACTTAACTATCCTAAATAATATGCACCCAACATAGGAGCACTCAAATTCATGAAAGAAGAAGTTCTTAGAGGCCTATGAAGAGGCTTAGATAACCACACAGTAATAATGGGAGATTTCAACACCCCACTGACAGTATTAGATCATCAAGGCAGAAAACTAACAAAGATACTTGAGACCTAAACTCTACACTTGACCAAATGTATCTAATAGACATCTATAAAACACTCAACCAAACATTAATAGAAAATACTTTTTTCTTATCTGCACATGGCACATATTCTAAAATCAACCACATGCTTGGCCATAAAGACATTCTCGAAAAACTCAAAACGACTGAAATTATACCAACTACACTCTAGGACCACAGCGCAGTAAAAATAGAAATCAATACCAAGAAAATCTCTCTAAACCACACAATTACAGGGAGATTAACCTCTTACTGAATGACTTTTGGGTAAACAATGAAATTAAGGCAGAAATAAAGGAATTATTTGAAACTAATAAACACAAAGATGCATCGTACGAGAATCTCTGGGACACAGCTAAAACAGTGTTGAGAAAAATTTATAGCACCAAATGTCCACATTAAGTTAGAAAGATCTCAAATTAGCAACTTAACCTCATCCATAGACCAACTAGAAAAACAGGAGCAAACCAACCTCAAAGGTAGAAGAAAAAAAAGTAACAAAAATCAGAGCTGAAACGAATGAAATGGAAATGAGAAAAAAATCATACAAAAGATAAACAAAACCAAGTGTATTTGAAATAATAAATAAAATTGATATACAACTAGTTAGAATAATAAAAAAGAATAGTGAAATAAACACAATCAGAAATGACAAAGGGGATATTACTACTGACCCCACAGAAATACAGAACACCCCTGCAACTATTAAAAACACTTCTGTACACACAAAGTAGAAAATCTAGAAGAAATGGTTAAATTCCTGGAAACATACAACCTCTTAAGATTGAACTGGGAATAAATCAAAATCCTTAACAGACCAATAACAAATTCAGAAATTGAATCTGTAATTAAAAAAAAAGCCCTACAAACCAGAAAAGGCCCTGGACCAGACATACTCACAGCTGAATTCTACCAGATGTATGAAGAAGACCTGGTACCAATCCTATAAAAACTATTCCAAAAACTGAGGAGGGACTATTACTCATTGTATGAGGCCAGCATCATTCTGTTACCCAAACCTATCAGAGACATAGCAAAAAAAAGAAACTTAGGGCCAAATCCCTGATGAACATAGATGCAAAAATCCTGAACAAAATATTAATAAACAGAATCCAGCAGCACATCAAAGTTAGTTCAACGTACATAAATTAATAAATGTGATTAATCACATAAACAGAGCTAAAAACAAAAACCATGTTATCTCAATAGATGTGGAAAAGGTTTTTGATAAAATTCAACATCCCTTCATTTTAAAAACCCTCAACAAACTAGGGATCAAAGGAAAATATCTCAAAATAATAAAAGTCAACTATGATAAATACACAGCCAACATTATACTGAGTGGACAAACTATGGACGCATTCCTCTTGTGAAATGAAACAAGACAAGGATGCCTATTCTCACTACTCCTATTCCACATAGTACTGGAAGTCCTATCAGAACAATCAGGAAGAGAAAGCTATAAAAGGCATCCAAGTAGGAAGAGAGGAAGTTAAACTACTCTTCACAGATTATGTGATTCTTTACCTAGAAAACCCCATAGTCTCTGCCCAAAAGCTCCTATACTACATCTATTTGATAAAAAACTTCAGCAAAGTTTCAGGATATAAAATCAATGTACAAAACTCAGTGGCATTTCTATACATCAGTAACTTCCAAGCCAAATAAAGAACACAATCCTATTCACAATAACCATAAAAAGAATAAAATATCTAGAAATACTAACAGGGAGTTGAAAGATCTCTATAATGAGAATTACAAAACACTGCTCAAAGAAGTCAGAGATGGCACATACAAATGAAAAAACATTCCATGATTATGGATAGGAAGAATCAATATTTTTAAAATAGCCATACTACTCAAAGCAGTTTACATATTCAGTGTTATTCCAGTCAAATTACCAGTGGCATTTTTCACATAATTAGAAGAAAACTATTCTAAAATTCATATGGAATAAAAAAAGTCTGAATAGCCAATAAAATTCTCAGCAGAAAGAATAAAGCCAGAGCCATCACACTACTTGACTTTAAGGCTACAGTAACCAAAATATTAAGGTACTGGTACAAAAACAGACACATCAACCAATGGAACAGGTTAGAGAACGCTGAAATAAAGATGCACACCTACAACCAACTGATCTTCAACAAAACTGACAACAACAAGCTGTGGGAAAGAACTCTCTATTCAACAAATGATGGTGGGATAACTGGCTAGCCCATATATAGAAGACTGAAACTAGCCCTCTACTTTCACCATATGTATACATGCAGCCAACAAGCATCCGAAAAATGCTCAACATCACTAATCATTAGAAAACTGTAAATCAAAACCCCAGTGAGGTATCATCTCACATCAGTCAGAATGCCTATTATTTTTTTCCCCATTTATTTATTTTATTGCATTTTAGGTTTTGGGGTACATGTGAAGAACATGCAAAATTGTTGCATAGGTACACACGTGGCAGTGTGATTTGCTGCCTTCCTCCCCATCACCTACATCTGGCATTTCTCCCCTTGCTATCTCTCCCCAGCTCCCCACCCCCCACCATCCCTCCCCTATTTCCCTTCAACCGACCCCAGTGAGATACCATCTCATGCCAGTTAGAATGGCGATCATTAAAAAATCTGGAGACAACAGATGCTGGAGAGGATGTGGAGAAATAGGAACACTTTTGCACTGTTGGTGGGAGTGTAAATTAGTTCAACCATTGTGGAAGACAGTGTGGCAATTCCTCAAGGACCTAGAAATGCCTGTTATTAAAAGTAAAAAATGTATGCTGGTGAGGTTGTAGAGAAAAGGAAACGCTTATAGACTGCTGGTGGAAATGCAAATTGGTTCAGCCACTGTGAAAAGAAGTTTGGAGAGATCTCAAAAAACTAAGAACTAGCATTCCACTCGGCAATCCCTTTGCTGGGTATATACCCAAAGGAATATAAATCATTCTGCCATAAAGACACATGCGCATGTATGGTTCATTGCAACACTATTTACAATAGCAAAAACACGGAATCAACCTAAACATCCATCAGTGGTGGACTGGATAAAGAAAATGTGATACACACACACACACACACACACACACACACACACACACCCCATGGAATACTATGCAGCCATAAAAAAGACTTAAATCATGTCCTTTGCAGTAACATGCATGGAGCTGAAGACCATTATCCTAAGCTAATTAACGCAGGAAAAGAAAACCAAATACTGCATGTTGTCACTTATAAGTGAGAGCTAATCATTGACCACATGGACACAAAGAAGGGAATAATAGACACTAGGGCTTACTTGACGATGGAGGGTGGGAGGAAGAGATAGGAGTTAAATCTACCTATCAGGTACTATGCACATTACCTGATGACAAAATAATCTGTACATCAAACCCCTCAACATGAAATTCACGCAGGTAACCTGCATATGTACACCCTGAACTTAAAATTTGGAAGAAAAACCACACAGGTAAATATTATTTAAAACTATAACTCAGGTCCACCAATGTATCAGCTGTGTGACCTTGGGAGGATCACATAACTCTTCTGAGGCTCAATTTATTCAACCATAAAATTGATTTAACAATTTTCAGGCTAATTATGACAGTGAATGAGATTCTATATTTAAGTGGTAGGTATATAATTAATATTAGCTGTTATCATCATTATTATTATAGTTATGGGAAGGAGCCAATCAAGAACAGTCCTATTTCCTGACTAAAGCTACAACCAACTGAGGAAAAGACTTCTTTGTCTATTTCTAATGATTCCTCTGTAAATAAATGTACCCATCCAGTCACCAACACAGCTGGACAGGGACAGGCCCCTTACTGTGGAAGGAGGATAGGGATAGAGTAGAATATACTGTCCCGCTAGGCAGGGTTGCTTCAGAAGAGAGATAGACCAGAGGACCTGAGTCATGCATTCACAGATGCTTCTAAACTCACCATTTCTTTTACCCTAGGATGTGAGAAGGAGAGCGATAAGAGAAGCTGAAATCCCTCCAGGTAGAAACACAAGAGGGAGAGACATTGAGATTTCTCCCTAAATATTATTATAATTTTGATGCCAATGCTTTTAGAAAATTAAAGATTATATAGCTTAAAAATGTTACTGTAATACTTGTATATTTATAATTTAGCATGTGCATATATGTATATTTATATACATGTATATATTTTTCATTCCTTCTCCTTTGATATTTTTTCTATTGTGGTGAATTGAACTATTTGGCGCCCAATTATTGCCTTTTTCCCACTAAAAAATTTCATGTTTGCCTTTGCCACAAATTTTGTAGTATCTTACCTGTAGGTGGAATATACTTTTCTGTCCCATTAGCTTTGTCCAAGGCCATGTGACCTGGGCTGGTCAATGGAGCAGTTGTAGATACGAGGTAACCGGTGTCTGAGCAGAAGCTTTAATTGAGCTTTTGTGATTTTTCTCTCTTTACCCCTAACATTGCCCTCCACCATGGGAACACCATGCCCTAGGCCATGGATCTTAATTCTGGATCTCAGGATGAGTAGCCATACAAAGATGGCCCACTGGACCTAGCGCAGCCCAGTGAAGTACATATCTGGTTACCTATGTCACCAACATGCCTGCATCCCTCATGTAAAGGAATAAATACTGTAAGTCACTGCAATTTTAGGGTTGTAAGTAGACAACCTAACAGCTGTCAACCAGACAGCTTGAAGGGTCATGATCTCAGATGAGAGGCAAGGACAGCAGTGAAAGCTCAGAACTACATACAGAACCTGTGCAAGTGTGCTGCATCAGTCTCACACTTGGCCACCTGTTCTTAGCATAATGGGGACAGCCAGGTTTCTCACTGAGACTATTAGCACTGTTTGAGTGTGACAAGAGTAGGCAAGGTCAAACACTGGCCGGGTGTTGAAGTGTTACATGTACTGCCAGAAGCAGCATCATTCATATGTACATTCAGAAGGAGTGTTTTTTAAAAGTGAATCTCCTTAAGTTCTAGTAAATTCATGCCAGTCACAGGTATATTCTTGCATAGTATAATGTAATGTGTAAATATTGCAAATATGCAATTGCAAAAGTGGATTATTGTAAATTGGCTAAATCTTATTGCAATGAAACATTATAATGGAGTGTTTATGACTCAAAAGATTTCTAAAACCTAGTAATGGCCAATTTATTTTGAGAAATATTAAAATGTGATGCTTTTTTGCTTTGTATAATGGAATTTAACTTTTTTTTTTCCTTTTTGGGGGGCAATGTACAGCCAAGTGACTAAAGGTGCAGGCTTTTAATGAGCTAACAGCACTCATTTCAAGCCCTGGCCACTCCATGTCCTAACTTTATATTCTTGGGCAAGCCACTCACGTTAAGCTGTGTTTGAGTTTTCCCATCTGCAGAATAAGAGAAACGGAAACCCCCATAACAAAGTTGTAATAAGGACTGTATGAGATTATATATGTAAAGCATTTATCCCACTGCTAGAATTTTGTAAGCACTTGATATTTGTAGACATATGTTTTACTCTCATTCTTGCCATAAATAATTACATGTAAAGCACAAGCAATGCTCAGTCTTTTTAGAAGTTTCAGCTTTTCATACTTGCAAATGATAAAATATGCATGAAATCTTATCAAAAACCAGAATGTTCCTATCATGACAGAGGAAAAATAAAGAGAAAAAGGAAATTCTGTTTTGTTTTGACAAAAGACAAGGCAATAATTTCCATAAATACTCAACAACTAATATTGGAACATTTCACAATGTCGCTGCAATGTAGTAATAATTATCCTAGCTACACTGTATAGCACTTAAACTTTTTAAGATATCTTGCCAGCTGGTTTTTTAATCCTCACAGCTATTTAATTATAAAAGTTATTTACATGTGTCATATCTTTGCTATTCTTCCCTATCAAAATCAATAACGTTTTTTACAAATAATATTGAAAAATTTCATATCAGATACTATTAGCATTTTATATTTTTCTTCACATCTACTTCGCTTCCTTCTAAAGCTTAGATTTTTAACAAGAACAACCTAGATTTGGACTAGCTCATTTCTTTAAAACTTTCTTTCTTT
>NW_016107384.1:4869306-4914135 GCF_001604975.1 Cebus imitator
CTCCACCTCCTGGGTTCAAGCAATTCTCCTGCCTCAGTCTTCCAAGTAACTGGGACTACAGGCACGCGCCACCATGCCCAGCTAATTTTTGTATTTTTAGTAGAGACGGGGTTTCACCATGTTGACTGGGATGGTCTTGATCTCTTGACCTCTTGATCCACCCACCTTGGCCTCCCAAAGTGCTAGGATTATAGGCATGAGCCACTGTGCCTGGCCTTCTTTAAAACTTTCTGTTATTAAATATAAATCATATAAATAAAAATATGAAAATATTAGTATGAATACTCATGTATGCACACCCAGATTTTTTATAATTAACATTTTTCCATGTTTAGTTTGTTAAAACAAAATACTAGAAATAAAGCTGAGGTCCCTTGTGTAACTTTCCTCCTCTTCTTTCTGCTGTTCTCTAAGTGCACCTGTTCTTCCTCAGCTTGCTATAGTTTTGCCTTCTTTTAAACTGCATGGAAATATTACATACATTAATTATTATTATACACAATCCATTTTTTCCTCAATATCTTATTTGGAAATTTATTGACATTGACTAATGTAGAACTACACTATCCATCTGAACTGTTGTATAATATTCCTTTGAGCAAATGACAATTTATCCATTTTCAGATTCATGTTCGTAACTGTTTGCAATTTAGCAGATACTATCGTTTTTGCTCTTACACCCTTGGCACTCACTTCTCCAGACTGAAGCCTGCTTCCTGTGGACACCCGCAGCACTCTGCTGAAAGGTCTGTTCTTGCCTGCTCAGCGCACACTCAGCTCACATGAAGGGCAAGCTGAAATGCTAGAGAGGCTGAAGCAGACTTCATTCAAGGATAGGCAGGGATTTGGTAGATAAATACTACCTATTTTTACACCTATTGTGAGAGAATGCTGAGGTATTTTTCCCACCGGTACTTGCCTTGAATCCCATGGTGATAATTTGTTGATCCTGCAACCTTAGGTTTATTGCCTTTTCTTATCTTCCATCTCCACTTCCCCACTCATCCTTTTCTGAGATCACCTCCCAGATAAATTGTAGGCATACTTTGGAAATATTGCAAGTTTGGTTCCAGACCATTGCAATAAAGCAGATATTACAATAAAGAGAGTCAAATGAATTGTTTGGCTTCCCAGTGCATTTAAAAGTTATGCTTACACTATACTGTAGTCTATTAAGTGTGCAATAGCATTATGTCTACAGATATAGATACTTTAATTTAAAATACTTCATTGCAAAAAATTACTAATAATCCTCTAAGCCTTCAGCAAGCAGTAAGCTTTTTGCTGGTGGAGGATGTTGCCTCATTGTTGATGACTTCTTATGAGTAGGGTGGTGGTTACTGAATGTTGGGGGTGGTGGGGGTTGCGGCAATTTCTTTAAAAAAGGCAACAATGAAGTTTTCCACGTCAATTGACCCTTCCTTTCAGGAAAAAATTTTTGTATAGTATGTGATACTATTTGACAGCATTTTACCCACAGTAGAACGTCTTTTAAAATTGGATTTAGGCCTCTCAAAACTGGCTTCTGCTTTACCAACTAACTTTATGGAATAGTTATATCCTCGATTGTCATTTCAAGAGTATTCACAGCATCTTCCCCAGATGCTATTCTTGATATTCTTGAGATACTTTGTCAAAAAACCACTTTCTTTGTTCATCCATAAGAAGCAACTCCCCAGTTGTTCAACTTTTATCATGAGATTTCAGCAATTCACACACATCTTCAGGCTCCACTTCCAATTCTGGTTCTCTTTCCACCACATCTGCAGTTGCTTTCTCCACTGAAGTATTGAACCCCTCAAAGTCATTCATGAGGGTTGGAATGAACTTCGTCCAAACTCCTGTTAATGTTGATATTTTGACCCCTTCCCGTGAATCATGAATGTTCTCAATGGTACCTAGAATTGTGAATCCTTTCCAGAAGATTTCAATTGACTTTGCCCAGTTCCATCAGAGGAATCCCTATGTCAGCTATGGTCTTACAAAATGTATTTCTTAATAATAGGACTTGAAAGTTGAAATTATGCCTTGATCCATGGACTGCAGATGGATCTTGTGTTAGCAGACATGAAAATAAGATCAAGTTTTTTATATATCTCCATCAGAACTCTTAGGCAACCAAGTATATTATCAATTAACAGTAATATTCTGAAAGGAATTATTTTTTCTCCACACAGTAGATCTCAGCAATAGGCTTAAAATATTCAGTAAGCCATGCTCTCAACAGTTGTGCTGTCATCCATGCTTTTTTGTTCCATTGATAAAGCATGGTAGGGTAGATTTAGCATAAGTCTCAAGGGCAATAGGATTAGCAGAATGGCAAATGATCATTGGCTTCAACTCAAAGTCACCACCTGCATTAGCCCCTAACAAGAGAGTTCATCTCCACTGAAAACCTGTTGTTTAATGTAGCACCTTCCATGAATAATTTTAGCCTAATCTGGATAATTTGCTATAGCTTCTATAACAGCACTTGCTGCTTTACATTGCATTTTTTATGCTATGGAGACAGCATCTTTCCTTAAACTTCATGAACCAAACTGTTAAGTCAAACTTTTCTTCTGCAACTTCCAAAACCTCTACCTTGATAGAACTGAAGAGAAGTAGGGCCTTGCTTCAGATTAGGCTTTGGCTTATGAGGATGTTGTGGGTGGTTTGATCTTTTATTGTCAACTAAATCTTTCTCCCTATTAGCAATAAGGTTGTTTCACTTTATTATTATTTGTGTGTTTACTGGAAGAGCACTTTTAATTTTCTTCCGTAAATTTTCCTTTGTATTCATAACTTGGCTGTTTGGTGCAAGAGGCTCAGTTTTCAGCCTTCTTTGGTTTTTGGCATACCTTCCTCAAGAAGCTTAATCCTTTTTATATTTGTATTCAAAGTGAGATATATGCAACCCTTTCTTTTTGTTGAACACTTGAGGTCATTGCAGGATTATTAATTGTCCTAATTTCAATATTGTGTCTCAGGGGTTAGAGAGACTCAAGGAGAGAAAGAGAGATAGGGAATGGCTGGTTGCTATAGCAGTCAGAATATATACAACCTTTATTAATTAAGTTTGCTGTATTATATGGGCACCATTAATGGGACTCAAAAACACAACAGTAACGTCAAAGATCACTGATTACAAATCAGTATAAAATATAATAATGCAAATTTTGAAAATTATAGGAATTACTAAAATGTGACACAGAGACACAAAGTGAGAACATGTTGTTGGGAAAAATGATATTGATGAACTTGCTTGACACAAAGCCAAATTTGAAGCCCAGGGGTCAGTGGAATTTGAAATCCTGGGGTCCAAATCCAGCCTGCCACCTGTTTTGTATAGCCAGTGAGCTAAGAATGGATTTTATATTTTTAAAAGATTGAAAAGATCAAAAGAAGACTGTCTTTGCTTTGTGCTGCTATAAATAAAATATTGTAGATCCAGTAACTTCTAATGAACAGGAATCTATTTGGCTCATGCCTCTAGAGGCTAGGAAGCCCAAAATCAAGAGGCCACATCTGGTGAGGGCCTTCTCACTGAATCACAACATGGAGGAAGACATCACATTGAGAGAAAGCAAGAGAGGGCCAAACTCACTTTTATGACAAACATAATCTTGTGATAATGAATGCACTCCCATGATAGCAACATTAATCCATTCTTGAAGGCAGAACCCTCATTACCTAATCACCTTTTAAAGGTCCCACTTCTCAACACTGTTGCAATGGGGATTAAATTTCCCACACATAACCCTCAGAGGACACATTCAAACTGTAGTGTTAATTTTTCATGACACACAAAATTGTATTAAATTTTTATTGTCCATAAGTAAGTTTTTATTGGAGTTCAGCCATACTCATTTGCTTACTTATTGTCTGTGGTCATTTTTGTACTACTACAACACAAGTAAGCAGTTGCTACAGAGACTCTATGGCTGCAAAGTTTAAAATATTTACTATCTAGACTTCTGCTGAGAAAGTTCACTGATCCTTGTTCTAGGATATATATTTAGAAGTAGAATTTCCATATTAAAGATAATCCATATAAATAAGTATTTAAATATTATATGTATAACATAAAATAATGTTTATATTATACAGATATATACTATTAACTTTGCCAAATTGCTCTCCAATATAAGTTGTTCCAACTTATACTTCCCCCTACTGGATGCATTTGTGCATTTCCATTTCTTTGTATTCTTACTAGCATGCTTTTTAAAAAACACCTTTCTAATACCTGCTAAATAATCTTTTTAATGAAGTAAATATTCATGGCTCAAGCTCTTTTAAAGACAATGGTATCTAGAATTGCTCCGCTTTAAAAAATCTTTATTTGTATGCATTACCTTTAAATTTGTGATGAATGATATCGGCTTTCCACTTATGGGGGTGAGAGAAAGTTTCCTTTTAAAAAGTTTTAAGGAAAATGAAGACGTCAATTAAAAGATAAATGTTAAGTATATGACAGTAAAGTGACATCCAGATGTACTGAAATCCTAAAGATGGATTCTGAATGATTGAAATTTGTGAATCAGTGAAGGACTGGAAACTTGCAGTCTGTATTTTAATCCTGGATCAATCATTTGCCAATTGTCTGTTCTTGGACAAATTATTTATACTCTGTACATTTCAGTAAAATGAAGATAATTGCTAAAGCTTCCCTATTTCTTTCTAGACTTCTACTGAGAAAATTCACTGTTCCTTGCTCTAGGATATATATTTATTTTGGAAATCTATTGAGATTACAAATTAGCATTTAATAAAAGTATAGGGTACAATATAAGACTTCTCTGTTGCACCATCTCCATGCATTCCTGTATCCCAGCCTCCCTGAAGTTTCTACTGTTCTCCTCAAAGACAACGGACATGGTCCACTTTTGGTGTTTGGGTTTTTCTCACATTGATAACTCTGTCAATAGCACTAACTCCACCCTCTCCATTTCTGCTAGTAGAAATTCTATTGACTGTTCATTAGCCTTTTTCTATTAAGTTTGCCCCAGGTTCTATTCTCTCTTGTCATGTTACATATCTTCCTCCAGTAAATCTTCATATCCTTTAAAGATATTCTCTGACAGACAGCATAGGATATATTTCACTGTCTATTCATTGGACTGCTCATGCATTATGAACATAGATGTGGTACTGCTTTGGCAATTTCTTCATATCTAGCATGTTTTCTTACACAAAATAGTAGCATATGAATATATATTTACCTTAATTTCTTTTATAAGAATCAATTATCCCTTTTAAAAGTATGTTTGCCCCAATTTTGCCTACATGGCTAAGAATATGAGGCCTTAATATGGTGTAGAGAGTACTGTAAGGTAGACCTCATCCTACCTCTTCAGGCTCATCTTGCAATAGCTTGTTTTCTCTCTCTTTGCTTTAGCTGCACTGACCTGCCAGTCCCCAAAACATGCATGCTCCTTCAGCAGCCAGGCCTTGGCACGTGTTGTTCTGAGTACATAGAGTAATTGTAATTTTCCTTTCATTTACTAATGTTTATTTGCTTTTCAGACTTGATTTCAGTGGTGCCTTCTCCAAGGAAGCCCTGCTGTATCTTGACTATGCCAAATTTCCCTCTTGCTTGCCCTGATAGCACTATAGACTATTCACCGGCAGCATTCATCATAGTGGCAACTTTACCCTTATTTATGTGATTATCTGGTTAATGTTAATCCTACCTGTTAAGCCTTCAGCTTCATAAAGACATGGGAATATTTGTTTTTCCTTACCATTGTATCTCTTGCATCTAGTAGCCTGGTACATTGTAAATGCTCAGTAAATGTTTGTTGGATGTTTGACTGCATGACTAATGAGTTGCTCTACTCCCGGCAAAATCAAATCAAACATAGTGTCCCTTCTTGCTCCCATCTTCCATGATCAGAAAAAAAAAAATACATATAATCAAGAGCCTAAATTGAGCTTTTTCTGCTCTAGCCAAGTCATTTGGGAAAACTTCCAGGGTGTCAAGACACCACTCGTAGCTTCTAGGAATCAGTGATTCTCTGCAGCAGTTCTTAGTGACCTGCTATTGCTGAACCCCTGTCCCTTGAATGCTATATCTTCCCCAAGCAAATGCCAGAATGCTTTCTGTGATAGCTGGGCAGTCCTCTCTAAACATACCTACATTCCATTTTGCCTTAAATTTCTAACTAAAAATAATCAGATTGTTGAACCACAGCAGAATAATACACAATTTAAATTCAGTTGCCAAGTGGCACATTTTTGCTTAAGAACAGGCAATCTTGCATTTGGTTTCTGACATTAAAAGACCTGTCTTGCTGTGAAGCATGAATTATAGATAACCCTTGAACATGACACATCAAACCTGACACTAAGGGCAGCCTCCATATACATACATATGTATGCAATTATTATTTAAACTTTGTATTTTAAAAGCTTCCTTTATAGCCAACAACAGTAGACTTTATCACCGCTTATTAGTTTTAATATGATGACAATATATTATGGCAAAGAGGATTTTAAAAAGTACTTATCTTTTTGCCACTTCAGTGAATCATGTTCCTCTAACTCTGCACACCCCCCAATCTTGTTTTTTTTAGAATTCCCAAAGTGTTCCAAGAGGTTGTATTTGAGTGAAGATAAAATACAGTGACTTTAAGATGCCATGTTTATATATCCTTATTTTAAATACCCTCACAGTATAGCTCTGGCAAGGACACAGTTCATGAACAGATGTCGGCATTTGATAGGATATAAACATCACCACTTTTCATGTTGAAACTGGGCCACGGCCTCTTTCAGTAGATGACGTTCATCTACCATCTATCCTGTTAGCCCATGTGTGCTACTTAGGGCCACACAATTGAACCATAGGAAATCATCTTCTCCAAGATTTAAATGTGGACAGATCCTTACTTTTCTTGATCTAAACTTACCTCTTTAACTTTGGGAGCCTGAGCATTGAAAGAACAAATACTTGCTTTTAACCAGAGGAAATGATCAAAGAAATAGCCTGGATAATATAGCAGTGAGCACTTGTTTAGTCATTGACTTAATTAGGGAGAGAAATTATTATCGAAAATGTGAATATGTAATTCTGGGTTTTCTAAATTAATGAAGACTCTCATTTCCATTTTCAAAGAGTGCTGTTGGGTATCATTTGTGTTTAATGCCACATTGTTGCTGGGTTGGTAGTGGATTGGCACTGAAATGGAATACAGAAAAGGCGCCAGTGAATACCAGAGCGGCCCAGGAAGAAAGAGAGCCAATAGAACATCTGGGTTAGAGATACAGCTGCTTTGCGGAAGGCTCTTATCTTTGCAGATTGGGTGATAAAATTCAGTGAGTCAAAACTTATATTACTGTGTGTTTCATAATAACTTTTCTAACACAGTTTTAGGATAAGGGTGCCAGGCAGGCTATTTACAGTGGAACCATTTGTGTTTCATTTTGCTTGATTGCTTCCATTGCATTGTAATAAAAGTTGCACAGGAGTTTTGATAGAGAAGACATCTTAATATTTTTAGTAGTGTACTCAAAATTTATATTGAAAATTGAGTGTATGGCAATGTAAAACTCATGTTGTGCTTAATTTTGTTTGGTGGAATAGGCATTGATGTGAAAATGAGTTTTTAACTACAAAATTATATAATGCTATGTCAACAGTGGTTATTTCTTGCTAGAGAGTTTTGAGTGATTTAAAATTATTCCTTTTAATTTTTCTGTTTTCTAAATGCCTTATTTGTATTAGAAAAGTGCATATACATACATGTGTGTGCATGTACATGTACATATGCACATATATGTATACAGATATGTTTAAGTGGATATTTTCATTAGGCAGAGCTGACATTTCAAAAAAACGTTATATTTTCACCCTTCAAGATCCTAACTCAGAAGTGTGTTTTTATGAGGTGGGAGAAATAGAAAGCAGGGGAGAAAGGGTAGGACAGAGCAAAGCAGAAAACTTCATCTCTTCTCTTGTCCATAGCTGTTGTCTGCAGATAGGTCTTTTGCTTTCTATTTTCCCCTTGGGTCTCATGTGTCTTGGTTATAGAAATGTCATTTTTGCAACTGTGAAGTTCAGGACAGAAAAAACTAATTATGTGGCATTCTGATGACTTCCTGGGAGCCATGTGCTTCACTGCCTGAGGCTGCCACAAAGGCCTTCCCCTTGTGTACATCATTAATCTTACTTTGTGAAGTCTGAGGTTTGTTGGTGTTAGGGACATTGTTGTTTGCCTAATGTTTATTTAGGAATTAGGTAGCCATATGTTTCAGCTCTTGTTGAGCTGCAAGGGGTGGAGATACAGCACATTTTCTTGTCTAAGTCAATTATGTGATTCTGTTCTCCTTGCCAGTGATTGGTGTGAGGTGGGCATGTGACACAATGATGGCCAGTTAGATAGAAATGGAAATTCACTGGGGGGTGTATGAGTCCATTCTCATGCTGCTATGAAGAAATATCCTTGGGTAATTTACAAAGAAAAGAGACTTAATTGACTCACAGTTCCTCATGGCTGAGGAGGCCTCAGGAAACTTTCAATCATGGCTGAAGGCACCTTTTCACAGGGCAGCAGGAGGGAGACTGAGCTCCAGCAGGGGAGATGCCAGACACATCATCACAGCTGGTTTAACCTGTAATCAGATTGCAAAATGAGTTTCTTTTCCCCTTCTTGTAGAGGATAAATAACACAGAAAAGTGAAAACTGCTACTTAGATAAATACAGCGTTTATACCACTTCTTATTCACTTTAAAGAGGAGGAACATGTATACACACACACACACACACACACACACACAAATCCTGCCAAGTGCTTTAAGATGCCTTGTTCATGCTTGCATTAAGAGTTTGGAATTAATTTAAATATCCACCAATATAAGTATAGTTGAATATGGCACATAACAGATAATGGAATAGCAAGCATAAAGCGAATAAGGTAGATCTACATGAATTTTATCTGTAAAAATCTTTAATATATATATTTAGTGAAAAAAGTAAGTGCATACCTGTGTATACAATATATTATTTCACATTTGGGTATGTGTATAAATGTATGAATGTATATACATATTTTCATGTATATATTCATGTATATATTTATTAACAGTAAAAGTTCTAGAAGATTTAACAACAAATGGGTGGTGGTCATTACCTTTGGGAAAGGGAACAAGACTGAGGGATATAAAGGGATATTTTAAATTTTTACTCTATATATTTAAGTAACATTTGAATTTTTACTAAAAGAATTTATTCATGTTCTATTTACATAAATTAAAACATAAACAATTCACTGGTTATGTCAAAATATTTTCAATTGATTTTATGCTTTTGATTATCACTTCCCTCCTAATCCATTAAACAAAATTGTCCATACATAATTTGCTTTTTTTATTAATATTTTGAACAAAATATAGATTTATGCTTTTTATTTTTTTTCTGTGGATCACTTATCACTCTTTCATCCCCCAACACATACCTCCTTGAACCACATCTCCCTTTTGAAGGACTTCTCTGGTGGGTAGAATCCAGGAAGGATGGGTGTTTCCTGATTTCGGACTTCCACTTCTGGCCTTTAGTCTGAGGGGCTGAATCCTTAGTTCAGCCAGAAATCAGAAGTGCTTTCTTCTGGGACTCTTATGTGAGTGATTCGGGTGGAAAGAATGTTTTGGTGTCAGATTGGTCACAGAGGAAACTCGGGGACAAGACCTCTTCTCTTGTGGGACATGAATTCTGCCTATGCTGTGCAGCCTCCTGACCCTTTTGAGGTTTTGTCTCCAAGTCTGGTCCTGGGAGCACTTGATAGCCTTCTAAATCATTCATTTTTGTTCCTTTGGCTAGTTGAGTTTACTTTTCTTGCTTGCAGTCAAGAACAGACAGATATAGCTAAGATTAAATAAAATACACATGTTCTTTTTTTCTCTATGTGAGATGATAAATAATCACTAGGAACTTCCTATGGGAAAAGACTTTAGAATATGAATGTCCTCAACAAAGTTTTAATTTGTGATTTCTGCAGCAGCAAGCCAGTTCTGGGTCTTTCTCTGTTTAATCATAGTAATGATGATGCATTGTTCTTTTACATCCCTCAGGCTGCTTTCACCTTTGCTTACATGGAGAAGGAACAAAAGTCCTAAAGATAATAAATGGAAATTTTTTCACCTGGAGTTTAACTCTCTTAAAAATTATATTTTTAACCCGCTTTCCCGTGGTAGATTATGGACCTATAGGATGATTGTCGTTGAATTTAGTCTCTGAAGAGAATTTAGCAGTTATCTAGGAGCATTCCCTCAATTTATAAAGAAGTTTTTAAAGAAACTGTATCCCCCAGTAGTTAAGAGACTTATCCAAATCACATAGCAACCTAAAGGTACAAAATGAGGCTTAAAATTCATGTCTTCTGAATTGTAGTAAAAAATTCCTTCTCTAAATGTCACTCTTCAAAGATTTCATGATTTAAACAAAAGGAATGATGAACCAAATAGTAAATAAATTCATAATAATACTTTTTGGACTATGGCTAAATAACATCCCACCCAGTTTTTCTTCACTTACCACCTATGTCGCTTTAACAAGTCTAGTAAACTCTGTCTTTAGATAAAAAATAGACAAAAGTGAATTACATTTTTAGATGATTCTCTTTCCCCCTCTTTTTCTTAATTATACATCTTAAATGTATTCTTTTTCTTACTACATGAAGGTGGTTACATAAGCAGAAACTGCATCTTTGATATATCACCATTCTTTCTCAATGTGTGACTGTTGCCTGGAGCCCTGCAGAGTGCAGCTAAGTGGGACAGTTGTAGTGCTCTGGGGACAGTTACCATATCTCCAGGCTTGGCTATTTCATATTATGTTTCCTTTCTGTGGGTGTCTGACCTCCTGAATGAGATTGTGCTCTCAGGGGGCCTTTAGGAAATTCATTTTGATGGCTTAACTATCATTCATCGTACATGCACCAAGCATCTACAGCCTGTGCTGTGTGCTGTGGTAAGAATTAGTGGCACAGGTAGGAGAAAAACCCCCTCCCACCCTCAGGGAACCCACATTCTATTCAGAGCAATGTGCATTTTAAAGTGACAGATGATAAGAAATAATACATGATCAAACAAAGTAGAATACTGAGCTCTTTTAAAAATTTGTTATTATGTCTTTAAGAACTCAGATTAAGGAGCTCCATTAAGACATTCTAACTAGTACTTTGAGCAGTCTGCATGGGGCTCTCCAGCAGCCTGTGAAGACAATCGTGCTTGTAAGACAAAATACATATATTCCCATGAAAAATTAAAACGAACTGTTTCTAATATAAATTAGTCATTTAATTTCTGTTTTTTCCAAGACAGAAGGAGTATATGTTTTTAGCAAACATTTAAAACAGGTCAACATGAGCCAAATGGCAGCAAATAGGCTGAAAATTCTGTAAAGGTGAAAGGAAAATGAGTAACATAAAATCTGTAGAATGATAAGGCTGACATGCGAGAGGCTTAAAAATCTCCTTGGCTTGGCAATAGTATTCGAAGGCTCCATGTGTTTTATTTCCATACAGTTTCATTCATTCATTCAGCACATCCTTTGATCAATTTTTTTTTTTCAGACACTGCTCTGGACATCTGAGATACATCAGGACAAAGATGCCTGACTCTGTGGGCCCACATTCCCAGCAGGGGAATATAGAAGATAAGCAAAGAGTTTAGTGAATATGCAGATGATATAGTGTGTTAAGGGATATGAAATATAGAAAACAAAAAGCAGATGTAGGCAGAGTAAGAGGGATTAGCAATATTAGAGTGGAGAGTTTTTAAAGTGTTCACAATAGGACTCCTTAAGATAGTAACATTTGAGCATTACTTGAACAAGGTCAGGGAGTTTACTACATGGAGGAAGTGCATTCCAGGCAGATACAAGAAGTTCTAAGATGGGCATAAACATGCCAGACAGGCTGGAACAGAGTGAAGGAGAGGCAGTGTGTTGGAGATGAAGTTAAATCATTGAGCACCTTTCAGTGTGTCGTAAGGACTTTGGCTTTCACTATAAGTGAAATGTGGAGCCACCAGAGCAATCTGAGCAGAGGAATTACATGATCTGATAAACACTTTGAAAAGGGTTAGTCTGCTGACTGTGCTGTGTATACACTGGAGGGCAGTGGTAACAGCAGAGTCCAGCAGGAGGTGATGGCACCAATCTCAGCTAGAGAAGATGACAGTGCAGATCTGGTGGCCAGCAATTCAGGTGTTGAGAAATAATGTGTTTCTATTTACATTTCGAAGGCAGATTCAATAACAGGACAGGCTGATGGTAGATGTGTGATGTGAGAGGAAGAGCCAAAGATGTCCCTAAGGTTTTTTTCCTAAGAAATTGAAAGGTGGCGGTTACCATTAATACAAATGGGAAAAGTTTTGGATGGCGCAGATGTGAAAAAGATGATGAGTTTAGAGCCGTAGGCATGCTGAATTTCAGATGTTAATTAGATATCTATATGAACATGTTAAGTAGGCTGTTGGGTATGTAACTTTGACATTCAAAAGAGATGTCTGGGATGGAGATATAAATGTAGGAGTTGTTGGCACATAGATTGTATTTAGGCTGCAACACTGTATGCAGTCAGCAAAAGAGTGAACATAGAGAATAGAAGATGGTCAAGTTATAAACCATATGGCACTTCAACACCAAGATGTACAGAAGAAGAGAAACCCTTAGGAGAGAAAAAGGAGTAAAACAGATGTAGGAGAAACCCAAGACCATGCGAGTCCTAGAAATGAGTTCAGAGTACTGGTTTCTGAGGTTACTTCAAAGAAGTCTTGAAGGGTCCATTTAGTCAATTGAGGGGTTCAGGTTGACTTGTTAGGCCAGTCGTATACAGATGAGACCAATTGAAGGGGATCAACTCCAAATAAGATACATTTTACTTTCAGTTTCCAAAGAGAAAAAGGGAGAAAGGAACAGGTAATAGGCTTTTAAACGGAAAACCTATCACAAGATGGGTTTTTTTGTTTTGTTTTGTTTTGTTTTGTTTTGCGTTGTGTTGTGTTGTGTTGAGACAGAGTCTCCCTCTGTCACCCAGGCTGGAGTGCAGTGGCACGATCTCTGCTCACTGCAATCTCTGCCTCCCAGGTTCAAGCAATTCTCCTGCCTCAGCCTCCCAAGTAGCTGGGACTACAGGCATGTGTCACTACGCCCAGCTAATGTTTTGTACTTTTAGTAGAGATGGGGTTTCACGGTGTTATCCAAGGTGGTCTCAATTTCCTGACCTCGTGACTCACATGCCTCAGCCTCCCAAAGTGCTGGGATTATAGGCATGAGCTAGGAAATCAATAGATTTTGAGTACACCTCCTGGCACAGGATCAGTATTCCATTTGGGACAGTGTAAAATTTTGACACAACAGTGACTGGCTAATTCCACTGGATGCCAGGATTCCTTCATGCTTGTCTGCTATTGTCAGGGCTGCAGGTTACCTCAGTACTGAAGAAGATGGATTCCAGCATCATTGCAGGTAGAAATAATATTTGGATCAGAAAGATGAAGCCCAGGTTATTGGAAAAGGCTTGTGTACACTAATGTGGGGATTGGGGTGGAGGTTCTTAGATGGCAGAGGTTGATATAGCATCAACTTATGCTTATATACTAAAGGAATGCAAATGTGACCAACATCCTTTATGTTGCAGCCAGTATTTTTCTTTTGAATGAAGGGCTCAACAATAATTCAGCTGAATGACATTACTGGGTCACAGCATTGATCCTCTAGGCCAGGGTCAGTTCCTTGTGCCCACAGCTTAATATGTCTAACTAGGGTGGGAATAACTATAAGTCACCAGGATGCAGTAGAGTAAACCATGTGGACCTGTTTCTCAGAAAATTCTGTCTATTAAAAAGCTATGTATCTTTCCTAGCTTGTTTTTTGCAGCTTTTGTCCTCGATGGCAGAGGTGAGTAGATGAAGTGAAAGGGAGAAGGGACGGTGTTTGAAGTTAGAGCACCTTCCCTAAAACATCATAAAATGTATTCAAATTTTTAATTGTATTCCAGGATACATATTTGCTTTAATAAGTAAATAATGTGCTGGGCGCGGTGGCTCACGCCTGTAATCCCAACACTTTGGGAGGCCGAGGTGGGTGGATCACGAGGTCAAGAGATCGAGACCATCCTGGTCAACACGGTGAAACCCTGTCTCTACTAAAAATACAAAAAATTAGCTGGGCATGGTGACGCGTGCCTGTAATCCCAGCTACTCAGGAGGCTGAGGCAGGAGAATTGCCTGAGCCCAGGAGGCGGAGGTTGCAGTGAGCTGAGATCGCGCCATTGCACTCCAGCCTGGGTAACAAGAGCAAAACTCTGTCCCCCCCCCAAAAAAAAAAAAAAGTAAATAATGTATGAAATACCTTTCAAAAGAGTAAAATTGAGGCTTCAGCAAGTGTGGCTTTTGTAACTTGGGCACAGAGTCTTGCCTTAGACCAGATAGCGTGCTACTACCAAGATAATTAATTACTTTACCAGATAAGGAAAGACAAGCTTCACACAGTTGACTACCTCTTTCCTTTTCTCCTTTCTAGTAAGCTAGATTGAACCACCAGGCATCCCAGGAAGAAGCAGAGGCAGAGAGGAGGCAGCAGCATAAGTAGAAGAAGGAGGAAGCTGAGCCAAGAGGGAGGAGTAGGCATAAACATGCCCTTCCTCCCTTTCTCTCCTTTACATTTCAGCTCAGGTGGGGTTACCCCTAACCCCATGCCATCTGTGTGGTCTTTCAATCTCTTATCCTCACCATATTGAGATTGAAAAACCACACAAATGGCAGATTCTGCCAGTCTTGGCCTAGAGAATAGAGCAGAAGACACAGTGATTTCCCCAGCAGTGAGAAAACAATCTTATTTATTTTATCATTTTGCCTCATTCTTTGACAAGGCTGCTGACCCCCTAATTAGGACAAATTTAAGACCAGAAAGGGAAGAGCTCTTTGATTTCAAGTTGCATATTTCTTATTTTATAATGAGATGCAAAAGACTTTGCTAAGTTCTCACATGTATTATTTTATTTAAACCTTATATCTCCCCCCATTGTTATAGTTATTGTTACCACTATTATAAAGAACAGAAAGCAGAAACATAGAGAACTTGAGTCTTGTTTAAAATCACACAAGTAGTGGTGCCAAGATTCAAGGTCAGATGTGTTTGATTTCAACTTCTTCATGTTTCCTCTTGAGCATTTTATTGGGGAAGAGGACATGAATCTTTTGATTTATGGCACCCACTCTAAAAAAGCAACATACTCAAAGCTTTTGCTTATGCCCATGTTAAGAGTAACAAGGACCAGACTTCACCATAAACAACTAGAAAACTGGAACAAATGTATGAAACACCTGTTTTCAATCACTGGACATCAGCCAATGGTGAACTATAACCCTTAGAGAAGGGAAAAAAAAAATGAGGTGAGCCCTAAAACTTTGCTTGGCTTTCTGCCTGGAGGCATTTCGGGACCACAGAACAGGGAAGGACTTCAATCAAAATACAGTGGTCACACTGAGTTAAGAGGAACAAACTGGAGTTGAGGGAGACTGAAGTAGCTAGAATTCGTAGGACAAATAGGGAAATAACACCCAAAATTTGTATAAGAGTGCTTTTGATTTTTTGCTGAATACCAAGCCACAAATGATGTTGGAAAAAGAACAAATGGGGAGCTTTAAGCTAAAGTAGTTCCCCTGGCTCATGCTAGGCTGGGAGACATTTGAGTTCCAAACAGCCAAGTAGAGAGTCCTCACTGAACACCTGCGACATTCAATGGGGACCCATGAAGGATCATGTCACAGTAATAGGTCTAAACTAGACATACCCCAGCAGATCTAGACATACCTAGCATACCCCTATCTCTAAACAAGACATACCCCAGCAGAACTAGACATACCTACCATACCCCATGTCTAAACTAGACATACCCTAGCAAGTTTGTTTTTGAAGCTTAAAAATAAACCTCAGAATGATCAAGGTGTTTCTAAAGTAACTAATCTACCTGACAGAAAAATGTTCAGCACCATTTAAAAAAAGAAACATGGAACTCAACAACAAAAAATTCAAAATGTCCAGCACATAATTTTAAAAAATAATAAATTCAAAGAAACAAGAAAATGATAACCATTACCAGAAGAAAAAATCAGCTACCACAAATGAACACAGAAATAAGAAATGTGAAATTAAAAGTTAAAAGGTAGAGAGACTCAAGGATTTGAAGGGAAACATGAACCTAATAAAAGAGAAATGGAAAAAAGACCCAAGTGAAAATTTTAGAGCTGAAAATACAGTGTCAGAAATGAAAAATTCATGAACCTAATGAACAACAAATGGAAAAAAGACCCAAATGAAAATTTTAGAGCTGAAAATATAGTGTGAGAAATGAAAAATTCACTGAATGGGATTAAAGTAGGTGAACACATCAGGAAAAAAAAAAAAAAACAGTGAACTTGATGACCTTGTAATATACGTTATCTGAAGTAGAGCACAGAGAGCAAAACACCTAGAAAAGAAATGAATAGAGCCTCAGTGGCTTATGGGACACCATCAAAAAGTCTAACATATGTCAATGGAGTCTCAGAAGGAGAGAAGAAAGAAAAAAACATAAAAATATTTGAATGAACCAAAGCTTAATATTTTCAAAAGTTGATGAAAATTATAAATTGACAGATCTTATATGCTCAACGAACTACCAGCAGGATAAACACAAAGAGAACCACAGTAAGCATATCAAAGTTAAATTCCTGGAACTAAGTGATGAAGTTAAAGAAATGAAATGAAGCAAGCAAACAAAAATACATTAAATACAGAAAAACAATGAATTACTATAGGCTTCCTATTAAAAAGAATGTAAGCCATGGGACACAATGACATCTTTACATTTTAAGAGTAAAAATTATTCTACCTAGAATTCTGTATCCAGCAAAAAAGATCCTTTTTGGATAAAAGCAAAGAAAAGGCATTTTCAGACAAACAAAAGCTGAAAGAATTTAAAGAATTGTTTCAACAGACCTTTATGAAAAAAAAATGTAAAAAGATTTCTCAGGCAGTGCAAGCAAAGAAGTAATAATAAAAAATTGGCCGTGGAAATTCAGTTGAGTAAGGGAAGAAGATAAGATGTCAAAAGGAGGAAGGAAAGGTGAACAAGTCAATTCATGGGTTGCAAAGTGGCATTATGGGTTGTTGAAACTGAGTTTCTAGAGGGAATGAGGTGAAAAATAGGGTTGTTAGAAAATAGAATATGTGAAATTGAAAATATTTAAGAATTTGTAGTTATTGGTAATAATGAGGTACATAGCAAAAACAATAGAAATGGGATTTGTGTTAAAAATTGGTGCTTGCAGAAATGATACATAACTGAGAGAGAGATTCACAAGAAACAATTTTAGCTATCATGACAGGGATGAGGTACCTCATACCTTTTTTCCCCTATACAAGTGCTGACTATCCCTGTAGGTACTTCTTACTGGCCATGGTTTTTTACCTGAATTCTATTTCCATCTCAGGCTCAGAGGGCAGTGGTGGTTCACCTTCCAATTTTGGCTTTCTCAAAACTATTTTTCAGTGAGTGATGTGCTTGACAATGTAATATAAGAGCAGAATTCTGTATCATTAGTTTAACTGAAATATTGTTGATAAAACAAAAATATTTCACACAGTAAAATAGAAGTAGAAGAAAGAGGAAGCTGAGCTAAGAGGGAGGAGTAGGCATAAACACATCCTCCCTCCCTTCCTCTCCTTTACATTTCAGCTCAGGTGGGGCTGCCCCTAACCCCATACCATCTGTGTGATCTTTTCAAAGGGGGAAGACAGAGGTGGAAGCAGCCTATAAAAGCTCTTGGGGGGCAATTGCAGTTCCAATTAGACCCACAGGTCATCACCCTAGCAAACCCATGGCCAGCCATTCAAACATCAAGTCACCAGGGACATGCTTGTCATTTTGACTAAGCGCTGCAGAGTGACTCCTCTTCAACTGCAGGTCACTGTGACTTTTTGTCTGGGAAGTTGATGGGTTGCTCACATTGGCTGAAAGAGGCAAATGCTGGCATCATGTACAACTCTACTGAGCACTGGTGACATTCTCTACTTCAGAATAAGTATGCTTAGACTTCCTCAGGATTTGTCTGTTTTTTTTTTTCCTAAGCCAAATAACAACATAATGCAACAGGAATTAGGGCATCTAGAACAGAGTGAGAAGAGAGCAAAATAAATCTACTTGATAATTTAGCCAAGAATGGATTTTAAATTAATTGAGTTAATTCATTTCCCAAAGATTATGATTCTAAAGTCTCTGAAAGAGATATTTTATTGACAAAAACAGTAAACACTGAATAAAATGACAGTTGGGTCTCTTTTCCATAGCTCATGGGTAGTTACTCCTAAATGTGACCAATTTAAATTCTACCCCTCCTTCAAGAGATTGCTCAAGTTGAATATCCTCAATAAATCCTATGCTCCAGTTTTCACTAGTCTCTTTTTCATCTAAATGCCAACAATGAATATAATCTGCCACACACAGTAAGGTAATTTTGACATACTTTGCATTGTTTTTTTCTAATTGTTTTGTTTTCAAGCTTGTTCCCTAATTGTATGAGTTTATCTCTATAACATGAGGCTAGCTTCCCTAAAAACACAGCAGCAACTAATTCTAGCTGAGCATTTGTGATATGGTTTGGCTCTGTGTCCCCGCCCAAATCTCATCTTGAATTGTAATCCCCGTGAGAGAGGGATCTGGTGGGAAGTAATTGGATCATGGAGGTGGCTTCCCTCATGCTATTCTTATGATAGTGAGCTCTCACGAGATCTGATGGTTTAAAAGCGTTTGGCAGTTCCTCTACCCTCTCTCTTGCTGCCATGTATGACATGCCTTGCTTTGCCTTCTGCCATGATTGTAAGTTTCCTGAGACCTCCCCAGCCACGTGGAACGTGAGTAAATTAAACCTCTTTTCTTTGTAAATTACCCAGTAGTTCTTTAAAGCAGTGTGAAAACAGATTAATACAATATGATAGCAATTTAAAACATATTTATTCAATTGATGAGAAATTTCTTATTTGGCAATTGACAGAAGATAACCAAACAATTATGAATTCATTTAAGAATAATCCGATGGTTTATTATATTGTTTGGCTTGTAAGCTTTCATTGGTTCCTTACGTGTTGTCAATTTTAAACAAATATTTAGGTGTCAGGCACGATGTGTTACAACATCATCCCTTATCTCAAGGACTCTGTCTTAAGGGAGAGACAAACAGAAAAAGAATTTTTGTGCAGTGTGATGTGTGTTAAACATAGAGTGTTATGGGAGCACAGAAGAGACATCTAGACCTGGTGTGGAGATAAAGAGAAGCTTCTGGAGGAAATGACGATTTGAACTTGCTGAGATCTGAAGGTTGAATAGGGGTTAAGAGGGCTGAGAATATCATTGCAGCAGAGGGAAGTGTATGTGCAATATCTGAAGTTAGAGAAGAACTTTTTTTTTCTTGCTTTTCAGAACTTGGAAGTAGCTATGCATGGCTGGAGTTTAAAGTAAAAATAAAAAGAGTGTCAAGAGTTGGAGAAATGAGCAGGGCCTTTTATCTCATGCTACTTTTTGATTGCATCCTGCAATAGAGAATAATTTGAAGTATCTTAAGCAAAAACAGTAACATGTCCCACTACAGAAAGAACATTCTAGATGTAATGTGAGTGGACTGGAAGGGCACATGAATAAATGCAGAGATAGCAGTTAGGATGTTAACAAGTATTGTATTTCCCTAGTTTTAAGACGTACAATTTTCCCCCACATTTTATTATCTCTAAATCTGGATTCATCTTACCATTAGTGGCATGTCATAAACTAACTGGAAGCTTTTATTTTCTTTCTCAGTGATACAAAGCATAATAATATAGTTTACAAACAATGGCAACTTAGATTCAAGTAAACAAAGTCAGAAATGATTGCAGCCTTCACAAAAATAGCAGTTGAAGAGAAGTGAATGTGCAGTCAACGTGTATTTTGGAGGTCAAATCATCAGGATCTAATGACTGTTTGCATTTGGGAACATGAGGTTCAGGGAAAAAGTTGATGACTCCTATTTTTATTTTATTTTACTTTTTTCATTTGTGCAGCTGGGATGTGGTGGTTCCATTCACTGAGGTAATGTACTCAATTGGGCTTGTGAGGATCAGGTAGGAAAGTATGGGACAGGATAGATAAACAGTAAAGTTCTGCACTTAATGGTTATGAGGTTCTAGTGACCATCAAGTTAAAACATTCCCTCACTGATTGCATCTACACCTTTGTTTTTAAAAGGAATATGAACAGAAGATTTCTTTACCAGCAAACCCAGAAAGTAACCACAGGTGCCTTGGGCTACCAGGGAAGCAGTTTTCATTCAAAGGCTCCTCTGTCTCAGGTTTCATTTTTGTTCTAAGAATTCCTGAAATATTAGCTCTGATATTGAAGTCTACATCCTCTTTATGCCTGGTGCATGTCCCTTAAGAAAAGTCCAGTTTTCTCTTTCCTGCAACCCACATGTCTTCTAGGTGGTGTATATTCGAAGAATGACCTCGCTGTCTTATGGAAAAGCTAAATGTATTACTCACCCTGTTTAGGTTTCTAGATTTAAGAGAAATTAGATGGAAAGGGTTTACCTTCATGACTTTGAAGACAAGGATTGAGGTATAAAATTGTCTGCAGGAGGCTGGGCACGGTGGCTCAGGCCTGTAATCCCAGCACTTTGGGAGGCCAAGGCGGGCGGATCACGAGGTCAAGAGATCGAGACCATCCTGGCCAACATGGTGAAACCCCATCTCTACTAAATATATAAAAGTTAGCCGTGCATGGTGGCAAGCGCCTGTGGTTCCAGCTACTCAGGAGGCTGAGGCGGAAGAATCTCTTGAACCCAGGAGGCGGAGGTTGCAGTGAACTGAGATTGTGCCACTGCAGTCCAGCCTGGTGACAGAGCAAGACTCTGTCTCAAAAAAAAAAAAAAAATTGTCTGCAGGAATAATAGAAAGACAAGGAAAAGAGTAGAATATTCTGATCATGACCCTGCCACCTCTTTCTTCATAAGTTTCTCCTGGTCCACAGGTGTCAGGCACCTCCTGACAAGAACGTTGCCAGGCACTGCTCCTCCTTTCTGAGTGGTGGGGCTCAGCACATGCTGCCAGGGTGCATGCTGTGCCTGATGGGTGATGCAGAAGAGGCTCTGGGCCAGTCTGTTTGCTTTTCAGGGCTTTATAGCTTTGGAGTGAGGATTGGGAAATATGATATAGCCACGGGAGGCTCCCCCTGTTGCATCTAGACTCGTTGTATTTACATTTTATCAGAAGCTTTCTTATACATTACCTTATTTGATCCTCCTAAGTACTTGGTGAACTAGATTAGTTGGGCACTGCTGTACCCAGTATATCACCACTGACAACGTTGTGTTCCAGAAGAGACAAAGTGCAAAGCTAGGCATGGTTCTAGCAATACTAGAATTTAGGTCTCCTGAATTCCAGTCCAAACCTTTTCTTACTAGACCAGTGAAAAGGAAAAAGGTTTATAAAGGTGTTTTAAGATACCTTGGCTGACATTGAATGGAATTCTCTGAGACAGGCCTAATATCTAAGGGTCTTCTAGAAGCCCAGGCTATTTCGGAAAAACCCAATGTCCCTTAAAGTAGTGGTGATACTGAGGATCTTTGTCACTATTTAATTCAGACCAATAGAACAGGTGCTTGCTCTTACAAAAACACCCAGGTAAAAGAAGTAGAGTATTATTCCTTACCCTGGGCAATTTGTGTGGAATGGTTTGGTCCCCAAAAGCTGACATTCCAGGGTTTGAAAAGTTCAGATTTGGAGTTTTGCAGTTGAGAGTATGTTGAGCACCTTATGACAGACAGTTCTGTAAAGTGAGGTCACAGAGTTCAGCAGTGGAATATATTAGAAAGGAAAACACTTTCTGGTGTGTAGAAACATGCCCTTCAGCAAATCTGTTAACTTCATTTTAACCTAGACCTTTTTCTTCTTGAATGTAATAAAGCTTCTGAAATGACTGCACTTGGTGAGAGGGCCTCTTCTGTCATTTACAGCAGTGAAGAATTCATAGAGTAAGTGAATTACTTTGGGTTTTAAAAATGTTAGTATCTACCTTAGCTGTGAACAAAGGACACTGCATTTCAATAATGAGATGATCAAATCCACAGGGACTGAGAGAGAGGGAGTGTGTGGAGCTGCCAATCAGAGAGAGCAGGAGAGAGAGAGAGAGAGAGGGAGAGGGAGAGAGAGATTGAGACTGCAGGAGAGAGCAACTGCATGAGTACAGGGAGGGAGAGTTGGAAATACATAGGACTTTAAAGGAGAGCTCAAGCCATGCAAAATACGATTAAGAAGACAGAGACTCAAACTGCTGTCTTTGGACAATAACAGGTAATGCTATGCTTGTAATTTTTTCCATTGCTAAAAAGTGGCTGCATGTGTTTTTCTTCTTTGACTCAGAGATGGCAGTGGTCATGAGAGAAACTTCAAAAAGTAACCTTCTTTTCAATTACATAAAATGCGGGTAGGCTTTAAAGAGGAGCAGCCTAATTTTAACACATAGAGAACTGTTCACACCGATCAGTGTTATTTTGTGTATTTCAAGACTCAAAACCCCCATCACCAAAAATCACAAAGAAAATTATACATGCCTTGTCAAAAAGATAGCACAGACTTGTCTGTAAAAGATTCTCACTGAAACTTTTTTCTATATAATATTATTAATAACAGCTATCATTTGATGAGCACTAAGTATGTGCAAGGCATTGTGTTAAAACAGTTGCACACAATGTCTCTTTAACTTTGGAGAACTTGAGAGGTTGTATAATTATCTCTATCTTATAGATATGTAAATTGAGGCTCAGAGAAGCTAAGTAACTTGCCCAGGTTCAAAAGACTAATTAGGAAGATTTGAGATTTTAACTTAGTGTGAGGAGGGATCTGTGGAGAAAATTAACTGTAAATGACATTTTAGGCTGTGTGCTTCTATTTATTCATCTAAGACCAGGGAATAGGTAATTCTAGTGTTTAGATTCTATTTAAGAATGATTTTAAGACACTTTTGGTGCAGCTAATGTCTTGTCTTAGAGTTTCACTCAAATTTCAACTTCATTTCTCAGTAGTGCAATTATTATTTATTTTTTGTATAAGTGATTGATCTAAATAATTGAATAGTGATAGTGATTGGCATTTATATAAGATGGATCTTCAGATTGTGGATATGCTGGGGCCTTTAAAAATTCCTTTCCTCTTTTTCTTTGTTCAGTCTCCTAAAAACAAAAAGAAAAGCCAACTATGGAAGTGTTTTCATTCATGGAAATCTATGTGGATTTCCTCCATCTCTTTACTTAGAATGTTTGGCCTACTTTAGTCTCTATAGTTCCTGAAGGTAATGTATGTAGTATTTAAATTATGCCTATATATAAATACAGATTAACCAACCTATAATAATTTCCTACAGAAAGCATGGTAATAAGATGAATTTAATATTTTTTACTATCCTCTAAGTAAAATCTGATACTTATACTGGCAAGATGACTAATCAGGTACTCCAGGGCTCAGTTGAACTCAATAATTCTAATTTATCTCAAATACAGTGATTGGAAAAGAAGGACATCTCTAGGTGACTGCGAGGAAAATAAGAAAGAGATAAGACTTATCTCTTCCTTATTTGTAAGGACCTATGACCCTGGATAACATCTCCCCGACCTACTTCAGAACAGGTGACTGCCATCTTTTTGAATGTCAAAATTTGAAGAAATAGCATTTAAAAAAACAACAAGAATTTCCCTGAGGGATTATATCCAAATGTCAAGTTTGAGTTGCAGCAGAAAATAGATAATTTCTGGAAGCCTGGCCTTTTTGTGTGTGTTTGTTTAAAACCGTTCCTCTGGTATAGGTGAGAAGGCAAAAATCAAAACAGTTTATGGAACTCATTATATGGCCATCCAAGTATTTCTCATCCACAAAAATATTTTAACTTACTGATCCTTAACTACAAAGTAGCATATCAACCAATATCTCCACACTGCAGTCTGCCAGATGTTGATGCTGCTATCACCTGTAAGTGCATCACATTGAATTATTTTATCCCTTAAAGCTTTTTCTGTGGGCAATAATTCTCAAAAATTCCTGGCATTTGCCAGATGGGATACTGTGGCCGACAAACTCTAGAGTGACTCCAATGAGTCACATCCTTATATATCTTCTTTCCCTTGTATGTGGAATGGACCTGTCATTGTTTTTAGCCAATACAATATGACGAAGAGATGGGGTATCACTTCATGCTTAGGTTTTATTATATGGCAAACGTGATGGGACCTCGCTCTTATGATTATTTCATGTTCTATAAGACTCCTTTTTGGCAGATTAGAGTGAGGTGTTCTGGTGGCCTGCAAGGCATAAGCAGAATACTGTGAATGGCCACTGGAAGGGGCATGTGACAGCGATCTGAGGGTGCCCTAGGAGCTGAGAGCATTCTACAGCCAGTTGCTAGTGAGAAAAATGGGGCCCTCAATCATACAACCACAAGGAAATGAAACCACTGTTGCAAAATTGTCACTCAGACAGTGAAACAGGTCTGACCTAACCAACTCCATCTTGCTTCTAACCTCCAAGCTGTCCTTGTTTATTTCTGGGCTGAAACTGAACAAACTTTGGGAGGAACTTACTTTACAGTTTAAGACAAAGATAATAACAGCCCTTTCCCAAACAAACCTCCTTGCCTGGGAGCTAGACTGCCTTCGTAGGACTAACAAATTAGCCACAAGATTAGAAATTTTGGTGTAGGAGTCATGCAGCTGGAGGCCACAAGATTCAGACCTTCCCTAAACTGCTCCTAAGATCAGTGTTTGAGATATTTGCAGATCCCGCACTTAATGGATTAGCTGGCACCACCCAGATTGATAAACTGGCTCATCTGATCTTGTGGCCCCTACCCAGGAACTGACTCAGCACAAGAAGGCAGCTTTGACTCCTAATTATTTCATCTCTGACCTGACCTATCAGCACTCCCAGGTCACTGAATTCCCCCTACCCATCAAGTTGTCCTTAAAAATTCTGATCCCTGAATGAATGCTCAGGGAGACTGATTTGAGTAATAATAAAACTCTGGTCTCCCACACAGCTGACTCTGTGTAAATTACTTTCTCTATTGCAATTCCCGTGTCTTGATGAATTGGCTCTGTCTAGGCAGTGAGCCAGGTGAACACACTGGGCAGTAGCAGAAATACATTTTCCAAACTGAATGAGCTTGGAAAAGGAACTCTAACACAGCCCAGCTGATACCTTGATTGCAGCCTTGTGCTGTCCTGAGCCAAAGACCCAGTTAGGCTACACTGGAATCCTGAGCCAAGAAAACAGTGAGATTGTAACTGTGTGTTAAGTGTGCGACGCTTCGTTACACAGCAATGGACAATGCAGATGCTGTAGTCTGCTTATTATTCATTTTTCTGTTGAAAAGAACTGTGTGATAGATAACAGAATGTAGAATATGAAAAAATGAGAAACTTGAGAGACAAGTCATTTGCCCACTGGATCATGGGATGTATTATAGGATTCACATTGTTGGCTCTACTTGAGTGCGCTGAGAACCTGTGTTGAGAATCACTGCTTTCTATTTTCATATGTACCCTTGTTGAGGAATCTCAGCTGCTCCTAGAATTGTCACCACAAAACACAAAGGTGTTTTCGGTTTTCTTTTTTTATATTATTCTTTTTATAGAGATGGTATCTCACTATGCTACCCAGGCTAGTCTTGAAATCTTGGGCTTAAGTTATCCTCCCACCTCAGTTTTCCAAAGCACTGGGATTACAGGTGTGAGCCACCATGCCCAGCCACAAAGTGCTTTTATGTTACCTTTGCTCTGTTTTCTGGTTTAGTGATGGGCAATGTAATAGGAAGAGTCATCCTATAGAAGAAATAGAAGAGGGAGTTTGTGGACTGGTACATTATTCCTGCATGAAGCTGAGAACCATAATTTAATGTGAGGGTCTCTTTAGTTAGCTGCTTGTTTTTATTTCTTTAAAAAACAAAACAAAAAAGCTACCTATATTTGTAAACTTAAAAATTAATATATCCCCAAGGTAAGAATGTCAAGCCATACAAAAATATACACCAAAATATCTTCAATTTCTTATCTTGGACCCTATATTAGTCCATTTTCACACTGCTGATAAAGACATATCAAAGACTGTGTGATTTACAAAAGAAAGAGGTTTAATAAACTTACAGTTACATGGGGCTGGCGAGGCCTCACAATCATGGCAGAAGACAAGGAAGAACAAGTAACATCTTAGATGGATGTCAGCAGGCAAAAAGAGAGAGAGATTGTGCAGGGAAACTCCCATTTTTAAAACCATCAAATCTCATGAGACTTATTCACTATCATGAGAACACAGGAAAGACTGCTTTCATGATTCAATGACCTCCCACTGGGTTCCTCCAACAACACCTGAGAATTGTGGGAGTTACAGTTCAAAATGAGATTTAGATGGGGCACAGCCAAACCATATCATTCTGCCTGTGGATCCTCCAAAATCTCATGTCCTCACATTTCAAAACCAATCATGCCTTCCTAACGGTCCCCCAAAGTCTTAACTCATTTCGGCATTAATTCAAAAGTCCAGAGTCCAAAATCTCATCTGAGACAAGGTAAGTCCTTTCTGCCTGTGAGCCTGTAAAATCAAAAGCAAGGTAGTTATTTCCTAGATACAATGGGATTACAGGCATTAGGTAAATACAGCTGTTCCAAATGGGAGAAATTGGCCAAAACAAAAGGACTACAGGCCCCATGCCAGTGTGAAATCCAGCAGAGCAGTCAAATCTTAAAGCCCCAAAATGATCTCCTTTGACTCCATATCTCACATCTGGACACTGTTGCAAGAGCTGTGTTTCCATGGTCTTGGGCAGCTACAGCCCTGTGGCTTTGCAGGGTAAAACCTCCCTTCTGGCTGTTTTCATGAGCTGGTGTTGAGGGTCTGCAGCTTTTCCAGGAGCATGATGTAAGCTGTTGGTTGATCTACCATTCTGGGCTCTGGAGGACAGTGGCCCTTTTCTCATAGCTTCACTAGGTGGTGCCCTAGTAGGGACTCTGTATGGTGGCTCCGACCCCACATTTCCCTTTTGCATTGCCCTAGCAGAGACTTTTCATGAGGACCCCATCCCTGCACCAAACTATTGCCTGGGCATCCAGGCATTTCCGTGCATTCTCTGAAATCTAAGTGTAGGTTCCCAAACCTCACTTCTTGACTTCCACAAACCCACAGGCTGAACACCATGTGGAAGCTGCCAAGGCTTGGGGCTTGCACCCTCTGAAGCAATAGCCAGCTCAAGTTGTACCTGGCCCCTTTTAGCCATTGCTGGAGTGGCTGGGACACAGGGCACCAAGTCCCTAGGTTGCACACAGCAAGGGGTATCGGGGCTTGGCTCATGAAACCATTTTTTCCTGTTAGCTGTCTGGGCTTGTGATGGGAAAGGCTGCTGTGAAGTCCACCAGTGTGCCCTGGTGACATTTTTCCCATGGTCTTGGGGATTAATATTCAGCTCCTCATTACTTATGCAAATTCCTGCAGCTGGCTTGACTTTCTCTTCAGAAAATAGGTTTGTCTTTTCTCTCATATTGTCAGGTTGAAAATTTTCTGAACTTTTCTGCTTTTTAAATACTTATTATGCTCTGTTTGCCTTTTAAAACTGAATTCCATTAACAGCACCCAAGTCACATCTTGAATGCTTTGATGCTTAGAAATTTCTTCCACCAGATACCCTAAATCATCTCTCTCAATTTCAGAGTCCCACACATCTCTGGGCAGGGGCAAAATGCTGCCAGTCTCTTTGCTAAAGCATAATAAATTTCACCTTTTCTCCAGTCCCAACAATTTTCTCATCTCCATCTGAGACCACCTCAGCCTAGATTTCATTATCCTAATCATTATCAGCATTTTGGTCAAAGCTATTCCACAAATCTCTAGGAAGTTCCAAAGTTTTCCACATTATCCTTTCTTCTTCTGAGCCCTCGAAACTGTTCCAACCTCTGCCTATTACTCAGTTCCAAAGTCCCTTCCACATTTTCGAGTATCTTTTCAGCAGCACCCCACTCCTTGTACCAATTTATTATTAGTCCATTTTCACACTGCTGATAAAGACATACCTAAGACTGGGCAATTTACAAAAGAAGGGGTTTAATGAACTTACAGTTCCATGGGGCTGCAGAGGCCTCACAATCATGGCAGAAGGCAAGGAGGAGCAAATCACGTCTCATGGATGGCAGCAGGCAAAGAGAGAGAGATTGTACAGGAAAACTCTCATATTTAAAACCATCATATCTCATGAGACTTACTATCATGAGAACAGCATGGGAAAGACTCACTCCCATGATTCAATTACCTTCCCCCAAGTTCTTCCCATAACGTGGGAACTATGGGAGTTATAATTCAAGATGAGATTTGGGTGGGGACGGAGCCAAATAATATCAGATCCTTTCTCCATGGGCAACAACTGTTGAGCAGTTTCATGTGCATCCTGTAGGAAAGGTGTATTACCTTTAGGTGCTCATGTATCATTTTGGAGATTTATGTCAATATATACCTTTTTGAACATAAATGGGAGAACAGCCCACTCTGTTATTTGTCTTTTTGTTTGAATGTAACAATATATCTCAAAGATACTTTTGTATTAACAGTGAATTTTTACTGTTTTAAAATAATTTATAATATTACAGTAGTGTGTATATATACATATGTATACATATATACACATGTGTTTATATGTATGTAGTTTATATACACATATACACACATAAATGAGACACATATTGTGTCATAAGCACTATATATGTGTTAAATAAAAATTATAGGCAGTCCTTATTTTGGACTGAGCTGCTGCATTAGACCCCAAGAGATCAGACTGAAAACCAGAATGGAGTCAATCATGCTGAGGTTCTACTCACCAATTGGAAAATGAGTTGTTATGTGTCCTTTCTAGAAATCAGGAGAGAGAAATAGCCAACTTTCCCAAATAGGTTAGTTTTAATCTGCATGGTAATGAAGTTTCCGCTGCCCGTAATACTTACAACAAAAAGTAACATGAGATTACTACAAGTTAACTAATGGGTCATTTTTCTATTGTTTTGTGTCCCTGTTCACACCTTACAAGGAAAGTAACTTTGAAATAACCGGACTGCTTTCTCTTCTTTATTTCTGCTTTCTGTTTATAAAGCCAACTTAATTCTATTCAGCTCATTGGAACACATATTATACTTTATAGAATCAAGTGTTGCTGGATTCTGGACTTGCAAATAACGCCAAGTAAAATCTTTAAGCTAAAAATGTAATTTTTGCCTTTTGACTTATGTGTTCACTCATTTACTCTTAACAATCCAATTAAACAGATAAAATATATTTTTAGCACAGCTTTACAGATGAGGAACCTGAGGCAAGAGTGTTGAGGAAGCTTGTTCGGGGTTACAGAACTAGGAAGTGGCGGAACCACCCAGGCAATAGAGTCTCATGTACTTAACCATCTATGATATAATACTTAGGCTGTTCCCAGTGTTTGTGTGTGTGTGTGTGTGTGTGTGTGTAAAACTATGCTTTAAAACATTCTTTGTACATTCACAGTTGTACACATGTGAGTATGTATGGGATAAATTCCTCAAAATCAAATTTCTGAGTTAGAGCATAGGCACATTTTTAGTTTTTTAATGGTTTCTGTCAAATTGCCTTCCAAAGGAGTTGTGACAATGTGTACATTCACTGTCTGTATGTGATAATTCCTGTTTCCTCACAACCTTGCCAAGGCTGTATACTATCAAACTATTGCCAATTTGGCAGCTAAAAAAATGCTATCTTTATTTGGCCTTAATTTGCATTTATTTATGAGAAGAATTGGGCATCCTTCCATCTGCTTATAAGCCATATGTGTTTATTTTTCTATGAAATGCCTATTATATTTCTAAAATATTTAGGGTATTTTATAAATTGATGTCTAAAAGTTTAATGTATATGCATATATATAAAACACATTTTTAAATAAAATTTTGTGTTGTTTTTGGTTTTTGTAGAGTCAGAGTCTAGCTTTGTTGCCAGGACTGATCTTGTACCCCTGGCTTCAAGTGATTCTCCACCTCAGCCTTCTGAAGTTCTGGGATTATAGGCATGAGCCACTGCTCAGGCCTGAGAGTTTTATATTTTAAGGAAAATAGTCTTTTATCTTTCAATATATTACAAATATTCTCTCCCCCACTTTTTAAAAAACTTTTATCTTTGTTTATACTATTTGGCTCTAACAACACAAAAATTTTAAATCTTAATGGGAACTAATTTATCAACATATATTTATGGGTTCTGGATTTTCTAGTCTTGATTTTAAAAGTTCTTTAACGTCAGGATTTTGAAAAATTGGGATATATTCTTTATTATGGTTGTTGTTTCATTATTTTTCTTTCAGAATTAATCAGTTGGAATAGTGAGGGAATAATCCAGCTATAGTTTTACTTTAAATGACTGGTTGTCTCATCAAAATGTATTGAAATATTCCTTTCTCCACCATTTGCTTATACAGTTGTCCTCCCTTATCTGTAGTTTTGCTTTATGCATTTTCAGTTACCCAAGGTCAATCATAGTTTGATAATATTAAATAGAAATTTCTGGAAATAATGTTTTAGTTGCATGCTGTTCTGAATATTGTGATACGATCTCATGCCACTTTGCATTGTCCACCCTGGACAAGGATGCTCTCTTTGTCCAGCATATCCAGGCTGCCTACCTGCCCTTTAGTCACTCAGTCGCCCTTTTGGTTATCAGATTGACTGCAGCAGTATTCAAGTACAAGATGGCCAAGACTTACTTTCCCAGCACCAATCCCTACCCTGATGATCGAAACAGAATGCAGTGAAGAAACCAGTGAAAACCACATATTGACAAAGTGACCTCTAGTTGTTCTCACTGCTCATGAGCATAAAGACACTCCCACTAGAACCATAACAGTTTACAAATGCCATGACAACAACCCAGCAATCACGTTGTAAGGTTTTAGAACTCCCTCACTCCTTAGAAAAGTTCTGAATAATTCACTCCTTAATTAGCACTCATCTAAGATTGGGTATAAGTATAGCTAGCCACCAATCTACAGGAATTGCCATCTGCACTGCTACTGTTGCTGTACACTGCTGCTGCTGCTGCTCTTCCTCCTCTTCCTCCTTTTTGGGGCTTCTGCTACTGCTCTGGACTGTTCTGCCTGTAGAGCAGCTGCTTTGCTGTACACTGCTACTATGGGCAACTCTGCCTATGGGATAGCCCTGTTCTGTCTATGGACAGCCTTTTTTGCTGTGCATTGTGGTTCTCACCTTTAATAAGCTTTCTTTCTTTCACTACTGGCTCTTAAATTATTTCCTGAGTGAAGCCAAGGACGCTCTGGAGTGAGTACCAATTTGGGGGTTTGACCGCATCAGTATTATCATGGGTGAACAGCAACTATTTGAGGTTGGTGGTGTGGGGGTAAGAAGAATTTACAAGATGGTTGTTGGTAAAGAAAGGCATGTTTATTAGAGAAGTATAAAAATACATTGCAAGAGTAGTTACAGACAGGTGAGCAAGAGAGGAGCTAACTACAAAGAGACAAAGCCTTGCTGGGGATTTTATAGCCTGGTGCTTATGCTGTTTGCTGAAGAGGGCTTTGCGCAGTTCTGATGATGCCAAAATTGCAGCTGATTTTTTTTTTTCAATCAGCTGAAGGGCTGGTGATAGCTGGGTGCAGGAAAATTGTGAGTTATTTTGCACAGAAGGGCTACTTGTCCTGGACCAAGAAGAAAGGCAGACTGAGAGCTTATCTGCTTTCTCTTTTTTGCTTTCGCTCAGTTCCACCAACCTGATTCCCTCTCCCCAATTAAGCCTCCATAAGTTATCACAGTGTTTGTATTCAAGTAACCCTTACACTTCTTCATAATGGCCCCAAAGTACAAGAACAGTGATGCTGGCATATTGTTAGATTCTTAAATGTAATTGGACAATTTTAGCTTTCTGGGACAAATTATTCTTTATTATTGTTGTCATTGTTGTTAATCTCTTACTTCCCTAATTTATAAACTAAACTTTATCATAGGTATGTGTAAATAGGAAAAAACATAGTACTGTATTTATAGGGTTTATAGGGTTTAGTACTATCCAAGGTTTCAGGCATCTACTGAAGTCTTGGGATATATCCCCCTTGGATAAGGGAGGACTGCTGTACTAATTCTCGTATCTGCTTATGTGTATTTTTGAACTCTTTGTAACCATTCCATAGTCTGACCATCTTGGCCTCTCTATACTCTCCTACCTGCCTATATACACATTTCTATTCATTTTCAGAATGTTCTGAGTATTATCATCACATTTTTTTTCAGCAAAACTGTAAAAATAATTGATCTTTTTACAAAAAGTTACTGTAAATGATATTTCACTAAATATTTAGATTAATTTATGAGAAATGGAAATATTTACTATTGAGTATTGTTGATAACGTGTGTGTATATACACATAGATATATCTCCATTATTCGTATTTTTCATGTCCCTAAGAAAGTTGTGATGTTGTTTTCCTCACCATTTCTTTGTTGTATGTATGTATATGGGTGTATGTGAGTGTTGATATCAGTAAACAGAATTTTTCCTTATATTATTTTTGAATTGGTTATAGTTTTAATATGGGAAAGTTACTGAATTTTTTGTGTGTGAATTTTGTAGCAGTTAGATGAGTGAATTATTTTATGGTTTCTTTTTTTTTTTCTGATTCCTTAGGATTTTAGAGTCACAAGCATACAATTGAATCATCTGTAGATAATGTTGCTGTTTTTCTCTAAAACCTTTATATTTTTTCTCTTAGATAATTGAATTGATCTGTACTTCCTGAACAATGTTGATTAAAGCTTTAAAAAAGTCTTGTACTCCACTCTAATGAATAAGTTGTTGATGTTTAACCATTAAGAGTATATACTATAGACTTTTAGTAAATTCACTTTATCAAATGTATACCAATAGAGGATATCTTCCAGATTCAGTCAAGATTTTTAAAATTTTACTACCTAAATTATACTTTTTAATCTAGAGAAATGATAATTTTTGTCTTTTCTTACTGTTATAGTGAATTATATTAATGATATTCTATTATTGGTATCCATAGATCATGCTTATATTTTTGAACAAACCCTACTTATTTGTTTATGATGTATTGATCTTTAAATGTGCTACCAAAATTGGTTTGCTACATTTTATTTAGAATGTTTTCATTGTTATTCATTATAAATGAGATAGGTCTGTATTCCTTTTTGCAGGCTATGTTTGCTGAGTTTGGGAGTCCATATTATACTGCTTTGAGAAAAGAACTTTGAGGTGTTCTTTCCTTTGTTAAGTTCTGGAACAATGTAAATTAACACTGGAATGATCTATCCTATCTGCAGATATATTCAACTTTTATATTTTTAAAAACATTTTGGACTTTTTTCATTAGGGAGTGAGTTCTTAGCAGATTCTTATCAGAACTTGACCAGATTCTTAAGTGTAATTGGACAATTTTAGCTTTCTGGGGCAAATTTTAGTAATACTTTTTTTTAAAGCATCAAGATTTCATTCAGATATTTCAAATTTATATTGAGAGATTTACGACTTTTTTGTTAATCATTATTTCCCTATTCATTATTCCTCATTTACTTTATAGAAATACATTTTACTTTCATTTCTTTTTAAAATAATTTTTGTAGTTTATTCTTAGCTCTCCATTTACTTTTTTTCTGTTTACTTTTAATTTTTAAATAACGTGCAATAAATTATCACTATTACTTTAGCTATATTCTAAAACTTATAATTACTACTATTATAATCATTATTTTCTACAGTAATTTGGGTGTATTATCATCCCTTCTTTGCTCTTCCATATTTTCATGGTTATCCTTTTCCTGGGATATAGTCAAATATTTAAATAATCACAAGTTCCCATTATTTGATCATCCTTAGACAGAAGCTATTGGCTCTTCCCTATGAAAGATGAGAAAATCTCACTTTTTGCTCCTATCTTCCAGAGCTCACTTTCTAAATTTTGTTAAGGTATAATTTTTTATTTTACTTCCTACACTGGTATTATTATAATCTGTATCTGTAATTTATTCTACATTAAATGTTTTCAAAATGATTCAATGTTCACTATTGCTTATATAAAAATGGCTTCTCCAGTTATTTCTTATTTTGTTGGATTTTTAAATTCTATTTTTCTCAACACACATGGGTGTTGATCACACTTAAAGTCAAACTATTTTATTCATATAACTTTCTTATGTTGTATTTCCTTTCTTTGAGAGTGTACACCACTCTTTTTCTTATTTATCTTCTATGATTTTGCTATTTTATTTTTATTTTTAATCACATTTTATTAGAAGAAAACAAAACATGTGTTGCAGAAGTTAGAATATAAAAATAAACTAAAACAAAATTAAAAGATCACCATTTGACTCCCAAAGATCACCACTGCAACATCACTAAAAGGGTATAGTGCCTATAATTTAGATATTTTCCATGTACATATAAATAAACATACACATATATAACATACAAAATATTTTCTCTATCATCTAAAACATAACAGTTTCTGTTTATAAACCCAGGCCAGCCTGCTTATATTTCCCATTTGGCAGCTTGCTTTTTAACCTGAATGGAAATGAATTCTCAAGCTTGAGAACTAAGAATATTACCAAATTGTGTTACAGTATTGGCCATTCTATATTGGTTTTCCACCAGAGCATGTGTGCCCTTCTCATTTGCAGATTCAGGGTATTCTTTATTTTACTGTTTTAATATGAGGGTAAAAAAAAAATCGCAGTTCTATGGCTTCAGGTATGTCTGAAAATAATTTTAAAGTGCCTTGAACTATGAGAGGAAAACATACTGAGAACCCCAAAAACACTGGTGGAGTTGTCCTTTCAGACCATTTGCAAAGGCTATCTCCTAGACCTCTTTATTTATATAATCACAACTTTTATTGAAAGCATTACAATTATTTCCATGGTTAAAGAGCACTGTCAGTTCTTTTTCAGTTCAGTTTATTTATTCAAAAGAGCTCATTTCCAGCTCTTCCATTCTCTTTTTTTTTCACTTCACAGTTACTACAATAAACATGAACTGAAACATACTAATTTGTAAGAAATTTTTGTTGTTTTGTTTTAGTTCAAATTACATTTCCTCTTGTCTCTTGTTTTCCTATTGCTCTCCATTTCTCTTTTTTCTGTCTCTTTCGCTACATGCATGCGTACTTAAATACACACATATGCATGCACATCCACACAGATACACACATAAAATTTTAACCTTCTACTCCTTGTGTCTTGAGAGAGGACATAGTCTGAGAACCAACTCCATCACATAAGTACTGTATATGAATTCAACCCAAATGGATGTCAGACTCAAGAAATGCATTCCATGAAGTTGTAATTATTTATCAAAAGTGTGTTTGTTTGTGACGTAAGTGGATGTTTGAGTTTCTGTTGAAATTTCCCAGGAAAAGGAAGCAAAGGGTCAAATATAATCCATCTTGTCTAATGATATTCTGAAAATTGTTTTGGGTTTCCTCTTTCCTCTCTTCTCATAACAATAATCCAAGACACTCATGCCTGTAATTCTAGCACTTTGACAAGCTGAGGTGGGAGGATCACCTAAGCCTCAGAGGTTGGGACTTCAGTGAGCCATGATTGCTCTACTGCACTCCAGCATGAGTGACAAAGCGAAACCCTGTCCAAAAAAAAAATCCAAGGCAATGATGAAACACTCATGATAACATGAGGATATATGGCAGAAGGTAGAGGGAAAGAATTAAAAGAAGGCAAACTGGCTTTGTAACCTAACTGTCCTTAGAAAACCAGGCTAATGAAATGTATTTTCCCTCTAACGGCTTTAATTTCAGAATACTGTGTGGTTTTCCCTGAAAATGTGATGAACTCTCACTTTACAAATCATTTTGATTTCCTCTTGTTGTCACGCTGTGTAATTTTGCTGAGTTACTGGCCATACATTGACTACAGTGATGGAGAGTTATCACCACCAGTATTACTAGAGATCAGATTTTCTGCTTTTATGACTTGAAATCATGTTTCACTAATAATTCTGTGACTTAATTTTCCTGAAGTTTCATTGATACTGTAAACAAAAAATAGCACGTTTTATAATTCCATAGGCATCACTGTGAAATGCCTAGTATAGAACATGTTTTCAGTAGGTATTCAGTAAGTATTAATTTGTTATTGAATCAATAAATGGCAGGCAAATAGATAAAGTGATTTATAAAAATATTCATGATGTTTGGGCCCATTAGAATGGATAATTTACAACTAGAATAATTTAGTAATTTCTTCCCTGGTTATTTGGCCCAGGTCCAAAACACAGTCCATACTGTAGAGATTCACAAATCTCTGCTACTGAGAGAGAGTAATCCTGTGCCCTTGGATGGTGAAAGTTTTTTGGACAAAGGTACACACACTCATACACACAACTCATTCACACATACACAAGCATACCCAATACAGAAACATTGTAGCTTAAATGAGTATTGGTATTATACTATCATGCAGGAAAAATAAGTGAAAAATTGACCAACTTTCCATTTTATTGTTCATCATTGACTGACTCAAGCTTAAAGCTGAAAAGATTGGCTCTCAGAGAGTCCCTTCAAAGTTTGGAGATTTATTCAGGATAAGCATCTGGAAGATTAGATGCTTGTCTGTTCTATTTAGTGCCGTCCAGCCCCAAATGTGGTTAGAAATATAACAAGATTAAGTATTTCCTATGAGAGAAAGTTGGACCTTTCTCTTGTTAGAAAAACTAGAACTGTTGGATTTTTTAAAAATTAAAACCACTTCACAGCTTCTTGTAATCCAGCTGTATCCAGGAAATAACAATGATGATGAAAGTATAATTCCTATGTTTCCACTCTCTCCAAAGCCTTCTTTGGGAAATCAAGGGATGATGAAGACATATGTGTATTTTTCATTCCTAATAAATTTAAATGTGATGGAATTGGTTTTGTGGGAAAGAGGGAATTGAATAGCTTGAATTTATCTCCTTTGAAACAACACTTTTTATTATATCTAATTTGACACCATAAAGACACTCAGAGGAGTGCAGATGATTTTGGTTTTTTGAAGGGAACACAAATGATTTGAGTGATATTTTCCAGAACAGAAATAATGGCACAATCTTTTCTGTCATAAACAGAAAAACTTTGGGTGACCTGAGGCCATTCTGGGTCATAGTCACCAGTGAGTTCTGCTCCAGAGATGTGACTTTGGCATGTCATATACAGAGTTCATCTCAGAGGAGCTGCTAATATAAGTTAATTTAAAAAGCCCAGAATGTTGCAAATCACTCACCATGATTTAGGGATTATACCTCTCCTCATTAGAACCATAACTTTTAATATAAAAAGAATTGAGATAATCTAGTTCAGTGGCTTTCTCAAAGTTTTAGTGTCTAGCTATGAAATTCTCCAAACACACCAAAAATAATAGAAGATAACAATACTGTTAATTATCAGTAGTAAGAAGATAGTAATATTTTGTTATATCTACTTCAGATCTCGTTGTTGTTGTTGTTGTTTTGTTTTGTTTTGAGATGGATTCTCACTCTGTCACCCAGGCTGGAGTGTAGTGGTACAATCTCAGCTCACTGTAACCTCTGACTTCCTGGTTCAAGTGATTCCCCTTCCTCAGCCTCCCGAGTAGCTGGGATTACAGGCAAACGCCACCACACTCAGCTGAATATTTTTGTATTTTTTAGTAGACACAGGATTTCACCACATTGGCCAGGTCGGTCTCGAACTCCTGACCTCAGGTGATCCACCTGCCTCAGCCTCCCAAAGTGCTGGGATTACAGGCGTAAACCACCATGGCTGGCCCAGATCTCTTTTTAAAAATTAGAAACAAATATTCCTAATACAACAAACCACCCTTCTTCCAACTCCCAATTCTTTCACCTACTTTTTTCACAAAAAGTAATCTCAACTTTGAAATGCATGCAAGTTAAAACAATCTTTTCTACAAATGTATTTATTCAATAATGCTATATGATTTTGTCCTACATATTTTAAAATTCACATAAATGGAATCATATGAATGCTAGCTTGAAAATTGCTTTTTCGCTCATTGTTGATTTTTGAGATTTAGCCATGTTGGTAAATGCAGATCTAGCTTATTTATTTTAATTGCTGTATAGTGTTCCATTGTATGAATTATATTTGAGAGATTGTAAAGTTAATTCCAGATTCTCATTACTTTAAATAGTGCTTCAGTGAACATCCTTGCATGTGTATCCTTGTGTACACATCCCTTGTGCTTCTCCAAGGTAAAGAACATGAACCCAGAAGTGGAATTTCTGAGTCATAGACTATTCACATTTTAGATTTTACTAGCTTTTGTTCTATTACTTTTCATAATGCTTGTACAAATTTGCATTCATACAGCAATTGCTACGTGGTTAAGAGTTTGTGCTCTCAGATATATTAATTTGTTTGCCAATTTGATGAGTGTGAAATGATATCACAGTTTATGGTTTTTCTGTCTTCTTTAAGAAATCCCTACCTTTTCATGGGCATAAAATATTGTATGTTTTCTTGTAAAATTTTCATATTACTGATTTTTTTTCTTTGTATTTTTGTGATGGACATAAAATAATATCTTTTTGTGTTTTTCCATATACAGAGCCAATTTTCTAGAAATAGTTACTGAATAGTCCACTCACAACTCTTGGCCAGATCTGGTCACATGGTCCCACCCAAACATCAGAGGATTAAGTCGTGGCTAGAAATGGCTCCCCACTGAGCATATTAGCCAACAGCAATAGTACTAAATAATTACGTGGGATATGATGGTTTTAAAATATGTTCACAGAATCTTTGACACTCTTCTTTTCAAAAGGTGTAGTCTAATTTCTCTTCTCTTGTGTGTAAGTTGGACTTAGTAACATGTATTCTAGTGCCAGAAGTGAGGGTGTGTGATTTCCAGGATAAAGTCAGAAAAGGTAACTGTGGCTTCCATCTTACTTTCTTTTGAATTGCTTGCTCTGGAGAAAGTCAGTTGTCATGTTATAAGGCTACTTGGGCAGCCTCGTGGCAAAACATATGTGGTGAGGAACTGAGGATTCTTTGTAAAAGGCCACAGTAATTTGTCAATTATGCAAATAGCCACCATGAAAGCAGCTCCTCCCATTCTAGTCAAGCCTGGAGATGACTGCAGACTTGGCCACTGGGACCTTCACTGCAAACTGAGGACAAGTCCTGAGCCAGAGTCCTTTGCCACTCAGCTAAGGCATTCCCAGATTCTCAACCCGCTGAAATTCCGTGAGATAATAAATGCTTACTGTCATTCTAAGCCAATAAATTTTGGAGTGATTCGTTGAACAGTAATAGAGAATCAGTTGAGTTTTACCAAATTTGAGGGCAATGTTCATTTCAGTATGATTTAAAATATAGGTTATGTGGCATAAACCACATCTAATTTGGTAGTCCTAGGAGATCACCTCAAAGAAACTATTATCAACCAGAGCAGTTATAAACTGATGGACAACCAGAGGTCTGGAAAGACATTTATGTCTATTGAGGTGCTGTGGACAAAAAAAAAAAAAAAAAAAAAAAAACGGAAACAAAAACAGAAACCTCAAACAAGTCATTATTAATAGGAACCACAATAAAAAGTTATGGTTTGAATATGAATGCTCCAAATTGCAGTGACTTCTTTGTTATTCATCTGCTTCTTACATAGACAACTCCATAGAAACATGCCTCCATGGAATAGGGATTGTGTAGGGATTTATTTATTTAATGTCACATTATATTAGAGAATGAAACAAATGTCCATCTAGTCTCTAGCACAGAATATCATGTGGTTTCCATACTTCATAAACGTTTGGTAAGATCAAAGTCAATAACGTGAGAAAAGGCTTTGGGAGCACAAAAGAAGTTTGCAAATGTGTCACCAGAATACTATATCATTCAGAAAAAGCTAGGTTTTGTTGTGGTAATGGAAACTGTAAAATTGTAGGGGCTTACAACTTGTGAGCTTTAGTTTTGTTTATGTTAGACCACTCCAAGTGGGCTATGGCTCTGTCATGTCATCTTCACTCTGGGACCCAGAAGGCAGAGTAGCCTGTAGCTGGAGAAGTGACACTTGTCATACCATGGATAAAGAGTCATGGAGGGCTTCCTGGAGTGCAGGCTTAGTGATTTGCTAGAAAAACTCAGTGCGCACAGCTGAATAGTGATGATTTATTACACAAAGGGATACAAAGTAAAATAAGCAAGGAAAAAGGTACATGGGACTAAGATTTCTGGAGAAAACCAGGCATGAGACACTGAGTCCTTACTCAGTGCAGTTACACAGGATATGCCAATATGTGAAATATCATCTAGTGGGAAGTTCACAAGACAGACTCAATGCCCAGAGTTTTTCTTATGGGCAGATGATCATAATAAGCATCCTCTGCCAGGATGTACCCAAATTCTGGACTCCCAAAAAGGGATCATGGGTTCAGCATAAGCCTTATTGTTTCTCATATATATGTATATATAACTATATATAAATATTATATTAATATATATTAATATATATTTATATATATTTATTATATATATAAAAAATATATATTTTATATAAATATTATGTTTATAAATATAATATATATTTATATATAAATATATATATTATATTTATATATAAATATATATTTTATATAAAAAAACTCTCAAAAACAAGCAATGGGGAAAGGATTCCCTGTTTAATAAATGCTGTGGGGAAAACTGGCTAACCGTGTACAGAAAACAGAAACTGGACCCCTTCCTGACACCTTACACTAAAATTAACTCCCAGAAGAAAACCTAGGCAAAACCATTCAGGACATAGGCACAGGCAAGGACTTCATGACTAAAACACCAAAAGCATTGGCAACAAAAGCAAAATGGACAAAGGGGATCTAATTAAACTCCAGAGCTTCTGTATAGCAAAAGAAACATTCATTAGAGTGAACCTGCAACCAACAGAATGAGAACAAATTTTTGCAATCTACCCATGTGACAAAGGGCTAATATCCAGAATCTACAAAGAACTAAAACAGATTTACAAGAAAAAAAGTAAACCCATTCAAAAGTGGGCGAAGGACAGGAACAGACACTTGACAAAAGAAGACATACATGAGTCCAACAAACATATGAAAAAATGCTCATCATCACTGGTCATTAGATAAATGCAAATCAAAACTATATTGAGATACCATCTTAAATATAATATATATTTATATAAATATATAAATATATATTAATATATAAATATATATTAATATATATTAATAAATATATATTAATATATAAATATATATTAATATATATTATATATTTATATATAAATATATATAAATATATTTAATATGTAAATATATAGATATAATTGCTCTTTATGTTCTGGGGTACATGTGCAGAACATGCAGGATTGTTGCATAGGTACATACATGACAATGTGATTTGCTGCCTCCATCCCCAGTCACCTATATCTGGCATTTCTCACCATGTTATCCCTCCCCAACCTCCCTACCCCCTGCTTTCCCTCCCCTATTCCCTCCCAACAGACCTCAGTGTGTGATATTCCCCTCCCTGTATCCATGTGTTCTCAATGTTCAACACCTGCCTATGAGTGAGAACATGCAGAGTTTGATTTTCTGTTCTTGTGTCAGTTTACTGAGAATGATGGTTTCCAGATTTATCCATGTCCCTACAAAGGACACAAACTCATCTTTTTTTTATGGCTGCATAGTATTCCATGGTGTGTATGTGCCACATTTTCATTGTCCAGTCTATCATAGATGGGCAATTGAGTTGGTTCCAGGTCTTTGCTATTGTAAACAGTGCCGCAGTACACATACATGTGCATGTGTCTTTATACTAGAACCATTTATAATCTTTTGGATATATACCCAGTAATGGGATTGCTGAGTCACATGGAATTTCTATTTCTAGGTCCTTGAGGAATCGCCACACTGCCTTCCACAATGGTTGAACTAATTTACACTCCCACCAACAGTGTAAAAGCATTCCTATTCCTCTACATCCTCTCCAGCATCTGTTGTCTCCAGATTTTTTAATGATCACCATTCTAACTGATATGAAATGGTATCTCAAAGTGGTTTTAATCTGAATTTCTGTAATGATCAGTGATAATGAGCATTTTTTCATATGTTTGTTGGCCTCATAAATGTCTTCTTTTGAAAAGCGTCTGTTCCTATCCTTCACCCACTTTTGAATGGGTTTGTTTGTTTTTTTTTCTTGTAAATCTGTTTTAGTTCTTTGTAGATTCCGGATATTAGCCCTTTGTCACATGGGTAGATTGCAAAAATTTTTTCCCATTCTGTTGGTTGCCAGTTCACTCTAATGATTGTTTCTTTTGCTGTATAGAAGCTCTGGAGTTTAATTAGATCCGCTTTGTCCATTTTGCTTTTGTTGCCAATGCTTTTGGTGTTTTAGTCATGAAGTCCTTGCTTGTGCCTATGTCCTGAATGGTTTTGCCTAGGTTTTCTTCTGGGAGTTAATTTTAGTGTAAGGTGTCAGGAAGGGGTCCAGTTTCTGTTTTCTGTACATGGTTAGCCAGTTTTCCCCACAGCATTTATTAAACAGGGAATCCTTTCCCCATTGCTTGTTTTTGTGAGGGTTGTCAAAAGTCAGATGTTTGTAGATGTGTGGCGTTGCCTCTGAGGCATCTGTTCTGTTCCATTGGTATATCTCTGTTTTGGTACCAGTACCATACTGTTTTGATTACTGTAGCGTTGTGGTATAGTTTGAAGTCAGGTAGCATGATGCCTCCCACTTTGTTCTTTTTGCTTAGAATTGTCTTGGCTATGTGGGCTCTCTTTTGGTTCCATATGAAGTTTAAGGTGGGTTTTCTCCACTTCTGTGAAGAGGGTCATAGGTAGCTTGAGGGGGATAGTTTTGAATGTATAAATTACTTTGAGCAGTATGGCCATTTTTGCAATACTGAGTCTTCCTAACCATGAGCATGGAATGTTTTTCCATCTGTTTGTGTCTTATTTCCTTGAGCAGTGGTTTGTAGTGCTCCCTGAAGAGGTCCTTTACATCCCTTGTTAGTTGTATTCCTAGGTATTTTATTCTCTTTGTAGCAATTGTGAATGGCAGTTCCTTCTTAATTTGGCTCTCTTTAAGTCTGTTATTGGTGTATAGGAATGCTTGTGATTTTTGCACATTGATTTTGTATCCTGAGACTTTGCTGAAGTTGCTTATCAGTTTCAGGAGATTTTGGGCTGAGACGATGGGGTCTTCTAAATGTACAATCATGTCGTCTGCAAATGGAGACAATTTGACTTCCTCCATTCCTAACTGAATACGCTTATTTCTCTTTCTTGCCTAATTGCTCTGGCTAGGACTTCCCATACTATATCCAATAGGAGTGGTCGGGGGGCATCCTTGTCTAGTGCCAAATTTCAAAGGGAATGCTTCCAGTTTTTGCCCATTCAGCATGATATTGGCTGTGGGTTTGTTATAAATAGCTTTTATTATTTTGAGATACATTCCGTGGTTACCTAGTTTATTGAGAGTTTTTAGCATACAGGCAGTTGAATTTTGTTGAAGGCCTTCTCTGCATCCATTGAGATAATCATGTGGTTTTTGTCTTTGGTTCTGTTTATGTGGTGGATTACATTTAGAGACTGTGTATGTTGAACCAGCCCTGCATTCCCAGGATGAAGCCTACTTCATCGTGATAGATAAGCTTTTTGATGTGCTGTTGCAATATGTTTATCAGTATTTTATTGAAGATTTTTGCATCTATGTTCATCATGAATATTGGCCTGAAGTTTTCTTTTTTTGTTGAATCTCTGCTGGGTTTTGGTATCAGAATGATGTTTGTCTCATAAAATGATTTGGGAAGGATTCCCTCTTTTTAGACTATTTGGAATAGTTTCAGAAGGAATGGTACCAGCTCCTCTTTGTATGTCTGGTAGAATTTGGCTATGAACCCATCTGGACCTGGGCTTTTTTTTGGTTGGTATGCTATTAATTACTGCCTCAACTTCAGCCGTTGTTATTGGTCTATTCAGGGTTTTGACTACTTCCTGTTTTAGGCTTGGGAGGGTCAAAGTGTCCATTAATTTATCCATTTCTTCCAGGTTTACTGGTTTATGTGCATAGAATTTTTTGTAGTAATCTCTGATGGTAGTATTTCTGTGGAATTGGTGGTGATATCCCCTTTGTCTTTTTCTATGGTATCTATTTGATTCTTCTCTCTTTTCTTTTTTATTAATCTGGCTAGTGGTCTATTTGGTTGATATTTTCAAAAAACCAGCTTGTGTATTTATTGATTTTTGAAGGGTTTTTTTGTGTCTGTATCTCTTTCAGTTCTTGTCTGATCTTAGTTCTTTCTTGTCTTCTACTAGTTTTTGAGTTTTTATGATCTTGCTCCTCTAGCTCTTTCAATTTTGATAATCGGGTGTCAATTTTAGATCTTTCCCTATTTCTCATGTGGGCATTTATTGCTATAACTTTTCCTCTAGACATTGCTTTAAATGTGTCCCAGAGATTCTGTTACATTGTGTCTTCGTTCTCATTGATTTTGAAGAACATCTTTATTTCTAACTTTGTTTCATTGTTTATTCAGTCAACATTCAAGAGCCAGTTGTTTAGTTTCCATGAAGTTATGTGGTTCTGACTTAGTTTCTTAATCCTGAGTTCTAATTTGATTGCACTGTGGTGTGAGATATTGTTTGTTATGATTTCTGTTCTTTTGCATTTGCTGAGGAGTGATTTACTTTCAATTATGTGGTCAATTTTAGAGTAGGTATGATGTGGTGCTGAGAAGAATGTATATTCT
>NW_016107384.1:4914455-4936086 GCF_001604975.1 Cebus imitator
AAACCCCGTCTCTACTAAAAATACAAAAAAATTAGCTGGGCATGGTGGTGCGTGTCTGTAATCCCAGCTACTCAGGAGGCTGAGGCAAGAGAATTGCCTGAACCCAGGAGGCGGAGGTTGCGGTGAGCCGAGATCGCACCATTGCACTCCAGCCTGGGTAACATGAGTGAAACTCCGTCTCAAAAAAAAATAAAATAAAATAAAGTCTGTTTTATCAGAGAGTAGGATTGCAACTCCTGCTATTTTTTGCTCTCCATTTGTTTGGTAAATCTTCCTCCATCCCTTTATTTTGAGCCTACTTGTGTCCTTACATGTGAGATGTGTTTCCTGGATACAACACAATGATGGGTTTTGACATTTTATCCAATTTGCCAGCCTGTGTCTTTTGATTGGGACATTTATCCCATTTACATTTAAGGTTAATATTGTTATGTGTGAATTTGATCCTGTCATTTTGATGCTAGGTGGTTGTTTTGCCCATTAGTTGATGCAGCTTCTTCATTGTGTCAATGCTCTTTATCATTTGGTACATTTTTGGAGTGGCTGGTACTGGTTGTTCCTTTCTATGTTTAGTGCTTCTTTCAGGAAGCTCTTGTAAGGCAGGCCTGGTGATAACAAAATCTCTCAGCAAGTTCTTGTTCGTAAAGGATTTTATTTCTCCTTCGCTTATGAATCTTAGTTTGCCTGGATATGAAATTCTAGGTTGAAAGTTCTTTTTCTTAAGGATGTTGAATATTGGCCCTCACTCTCTTCTGGCTTATAGGGTTTCTGCCAAGAGATCCCCTGTGAGTCTGATGGGCTTCCCTTTGTGGGTTACCCAACCTATCTCTCTGGCTGCCCTTCCATTTTTTCCTTCATTTCAACCCTGGTGAATCTGACGATTATGTGCCTTGGGGTTGCTCTTCTTGAGGAATATCTTTGTGGGGTTCTCTGTATTTCCTGGACTTGAATATTGGCCTGCCTTGCTAGGTTGGGGAAGTTCTCCTGGATAATATCCTGAAGTGTGTTTTCCAGCTTGGATTCATTCTCTCCATCACATTCAGGTACATCTATCAAATGTGGATTAGGTCTTGTCACATAATCCCATATTTCTTGGAGGCTTTGTTCATTTATTTTCACTCTTTTTTCTCTAATCTTGCCTTCTTGTTTTATTTCATTGAGTTGACCTTCAATCTCTGATATTCTTGCTTCTGCTTGGTTGATTCAGCTATTGAAACTTGTATATGCTTCACATAGTTCCCATGCTGTGTTTTTCAGCTCTGTCAAGTTGTTTATATTCCTCTCTAAGCTGTTTATTCTAGTTAGCATATCATCTAACCTTTTTTCAAGGTTCTTAGTTTCTTTACATTGGGTTAGCACATGTTCTTTTAGCTCAGAGAAGTTTGTTATTATCCACCTTCTGAAGCCTGCTTCTGTCAATTCATCAGACTCTTTCTCCATCCAGCTTTGTTCCCTTGCTGGTGAGGAGTTGTGATCCCTTGGAGGAGGAGAGGGGTTCTGGTTTTGGGTGTTTTCATCCTTTTTGTACTGGTTTCTTCCTATCACTGTGTGTTTATCTACCTGTGGTATTTGCAGTTGGTGACTTTCAGATGGGGTCTCTTAGTGGATGTCCTTTTTGTTGCTGATGAGGTTGTTTCTTTCTTAGTTTTCCTTTTAACAGGCCCTTCTGCTGCAGGACTGCTGGAGGCCCACTCCAGATCCTGCTTGCCTGGGGATCACCTGTGGCAGTTGCAGAACAGTAAGGGTTGCTGCCAGTTTCTTATTCTGTTATCTTAGTTACAGAAGAATACCAACAGATGTTAGCCTGAGCCCTCCTTTATAAGGTGTCTCTTTGGATATATGGGGGTCAGGGAGCTGCTTGAGGAGACAGTCTGTCCCTTAAAGGAGGTCAAATGCTGAGCTATGAGCTCTGTTGTTCCATTCAGAGCTGCTGGGCAGGTACGTTTAAGCCTGCTGCAGCGGAACTCATAACCACCTTTTTTCCCAGGTGCTCTGTCCTGGGAAAGTGGGGCTTTATTTATAAGTTCCTGATGTGCTGCTGCCTTTTTTCAGAGATGCCCTGCCCAGCTAGGAGGTAGCCTAGTCACAGTCTGCCAGCAGAGGCATTGCTGAGCTCTCATAGGCTTTGCCCTGCTGCTATGTGAACTTCCTTGTGGTTTTCTTTGTAGAGGTATAGTTAGAACTGCTTTGGTAATGGTGGACTGCCTCAGTAATGGTGGACGCCCTACCTACCACAGAGCTGGACCATCCCAGGTCCAACTATGCTTGCTGTGAAACTCTCAATCCAGAGTGTTTCAGATTGCTGGTCTTTGTGAGGGTGGGACCCACTGAGCCAGATCACCTGGCTCCCTGTTTCAGCTCCCACCTTGTTTTTTTCAGTTGGATGGGCTGCTCTGTATCCCAGGTGTTCCAGGTGCCTGTTGAAATTGCTGCCCAGATTTGTGTGAATTTTTGTGCGGAGACCCACTGCACTGGCTGAAACAGCCATGCTGGAAACTCATGGCACTTTTCAGCCTGGGAATCTCCTGCTCTGTGGGCAGTAATAACTGGTTTGGAAATGCCTTGATCACTAACCCTCTGCATTGTTCTCGCTGGGAATTGCACTCCAGAGCTGTCTCTGTTCGGCCATCTTGGATCCACCAAGCCTTATTGTTTGCACAAACAGTTTAGGTACTGTGAGCAATTCTTATCAGAGAATGGTGAGACCCTTCCTGAAATCCAAGCTCCCTGATTCCAGCCGAGGGCCAATCTTGCACACAGGCATTTCTAAGCCACGCAGACTCAGACCTTTTATGCTAATTCTTTCTGTACAAATGCATATCACTTCTGCTTATGTTTTCTTGGACAGAGCAGGTTACATGGCCAAAACTGACACCAAAGCAGTAACAAAGTATAATCCTCCTTCAGGAAGTGGTAGCCTATATTTTGAACTATAATACAATCTACTATACAAATAACATGAAAAAAAGAAGAAATTGATACCTCCTAGACCTATATATATATGTGTGTACTTTATGCATATTTCCATGATCTCAGCTCACATTATATAAATTGTTTTATTGAAATGAATTGGGCCAGGTTATCCCAGCACATTGTGAGGCTCAGGTAGGAGGATTGCTTGAGTCCAGGAGTTTGAGGCCAGCCTAGGTAACGTAGTGACAGCACCATGTCTATAAAAATGTAAAAATTAGCTGGACATGGTACTGAGTGCCTGTAGTCCCAGCAACTTGGGAGGCTGAGCTGGGAGAATCACTTGAACCCAGGAGTTTGAGATGGCAGTGAGCCATGATTGCTCCAGTGTACTCCAGCCTAAGCAACAGAGTGAGACCCTGTCTTAAAAAAAAAGAATTGAATTATATAATGACAAAAGGAAAAAATGTAGTAGCAAGTATTATAGAGTCTCCAAGTACTCATTAATTAAAAAGTTATTATTCTTTTCACATTATAATTGTGTTTTGTTTTTGGATATCAAGTTGTTCTTTGATTCCTTTTTGAAGGCAATTGCTTTCATTTTGCTTTTGACTTTCTCTAAAGCAGTGATGTATTTGTTAAAAGTCTAATCCTCTCAGGCACTTGTGATTAGACCCCTGAAGAGTGGTTTCATGGCCTCTGCTATGTTTTCTTATCACTGTACCTTTTAAGCTTTCAACTTTATTTCAAGCTCTGGCCTGTATATGGCCTTCAGAATAAATTTTGTAGGCAAAGTGATTTGTTTTAATGCTTTCCTCATTTCTCTGAATTGTTTGTATGCTGCTTTTTATTATCTTTCCTTAGCTCTTTGACCTTTTTATTCATTAGCTCAAACTACATGGAATACATTTTGGCTAAGGGTTAAGTCAGAAAAATAGGAAAGGTGGTTGACTTTTGGAATATATATTTACATTTTTGAACTTTCTATTTCTGCACTTGCCCATAGTTTTATTTTCCTTTAAATAATCTTGGGTCTTATCCTCCCCCTTCCAAAAAACCCTGAAGTTAATTGTATATAAATAGAAATAAAAATCTTTTGGTAAAAACAACTTTTAACCTCTGCTGTCTCCACCAGAAAATAGTTATTCAGTAGGAACTTACGATATATTGGAGGGAAGCGTATCTGCCGCAGAGTTTTAAAAGATAACATCTCCCTTTTCAATGAAGGGTTTCTTCTTTATGGTTAAATGGCAGAATGTTTTATTGCTATTTATAATAGCCTGCATTAAAAGAATACAATATTGGTTCTCCCAGAGGGATCTATTTTGAAAACTAATTATCTCCAATTGGCTGCAAATTTCCAAGAATCTGCCAAAAAGACAAATCAGGAATACTAACTAAATGACTTGCTGCAGTCAGAGGTACTTTGGAGCTCTTGAGACCTTCCCAACAGCTTTTTAAAACTCTGGCCACTTGTCTCTAGCTCCTTCCTTTCCTCCTCCCACTTTAACCTCTGTAGGTGATCTCTGCTCTTATTTATTGGAGAAAATAAGGACCAAATAGGGAGAACTTTCCCATTGTCCTGCCATGCCCACACATGTATCTGCTTTCACGGCTTCCTAATGCCCTTTCCTTCCACCTAGGTGAAGGAGCTTGCTCTGCTCCATCTGAGGCTGATCCTGTTACATGGGGTCTTCAAGGTTCTTGCTCCACTGGACATCTCTCCCTCACCTGCAGAGTCACCTCTCCCTCTTTTTTGGCTCTTTCCTTTCAACCTATAGTTTTCTCAAGTTCCTTCAATTTGAACAGTAACAACTACAGGCACACCCCCTCCCCGGCTCCCAACTCCCCCACCCCCCACCCCCACCCCGACACACACACTTGCTTCAGCTTCTTTTCTTGTAATTCAGATGCCTGTTACAGAACTATCCAAGCCCTGTCACCTGGCAGGTGAGGCATTGCCTGGGTGAGGTATCCTGTTTCTTTCTCTCTCTCTCTCTCTCTCTCTCTCTCTCTGTGTGTGTGTGTGTGTGTAAATATATCAGTTAGTACTTGCTTAAAAGGCAAACAAACAAAAAGGCTTTGATGATTTTCTCCCAACAGAGTGGTCAGGTAACATGTACTGAGTACTTACCACATGCCACGTGCTGAGCTAAGCATGTGGATTACTGTATTTTATCCTAATGATCATGAGATGATAGTATAATTTCTATTCTCCAGATGAAGAATTGAAACATCAAATATTGAGTGCCTTGCTCAAGCACACAGAACAAGCAGGTGGCATTGCCCATTATTTCCCTGGCAAGACTCCAAGAGCATCCACCTTTGGGGGTAATACAGCACATACCCAGAATGCCAAACTTTCAATAGCAAAACTGTCCATTCTCTGCAATGTTCCTGAGGCCACTGAGATACCTCATATGTCCTCATGCATACTTATTCATTCTCTTATAGCGGTTTTCAACCTAGGTTAAGCATGAGAATCATGCCTGGCCCCAATCCAGACCGGGTGAATAAAAATATCTGGAGGAAGCGTGGGTACCTATGTTTTGCAAAATCTCCCCTAAGTGATTCTGATGTGCAGAAAGGCTAACCATTTCCCTCTTTTCTCCAGTATCCTGCTTCCTGCTCCCTTTATTCTTCTGTTATATTCTCTTCTGAATGGAGAGAAATCCTTCATTTTGAATAATAAGATAGTTTAATAATCAGCTCCCTGTAGGTGGTGTTCCTGGGAATTATTATAACTGTGTTTTGATTCTTTCATTAAAAGATAAGTACAACTCTTACAGATTGAGTAAATTCTTATGGCATTGTGAGATGATTTTTCAAAGCTCCGTTACTCTGGACACTGGAAATGACATGAGTCAGATGTCTTCAAGCTGTTTCTAGTTAGAGGTTATCCTGAGTCTTGGAAACGTTCAGTGAATCAGTATTACCTTTCAGTTCCTCTGCTAATAACCACAGTTGTGTATTAGGTATTCTACTGTATAAGCAGTTTTAAAGAAAACTAATGAATCTGCATGGTATATTTTAAACACAACTTATTGAGTTTAATTTCCTTTGTTATTTGGAAAAATATATTTGAAATTACCAAGTTACTGAATGTGTTATATTACAGGGAGGTAGAAAAGGGTTTTGAATGACTTCTCTGCTGTTTTCAATTTAAGTCTTATATTCTGTGAAACTAAATGCCAAAACTAATTTTGAAAAAAATAAAGTGATAAAAATATCTATACCACTTTGTACAGGGAAAGTAATTATTTTCAAAAAGCATCTCACTTTGCTAATGTTGAGAATAATCTGTGGTTTGCTCCCAGACCACTCTTATTTTGTCCTGGTGGGGGTAACTGTCAGCAAAAATTACTATATTGCTTTCCATATATCTGGCTTCCTCCTCAAGGAAGTGTACGGTATTTCTAGGATTTATGACACTAATGGGACTCTCCTGGCAGCCTGTGATCCATTTTGCTGATATAAAAGAAGCAGACAAACTTTAATCTCCTGTTGCACATATCCAAAGACTGAAGAAGAAACTAACATCTTAATTAGCATGGAAACAACAGATGTGAAAGCCTTCAGCCCCTGAATGAACTAAGTTTTGTAACAGAATCATATATAAAAGAATTAGGCTTGGTCATGCTTAAAAAAAAGACTGAAACAAACACCGGCCATTATGTGCTACATCACTTTATCAAAGGACATCAAAATATAAATCTGATTAGAGTTTTAAAGGGTAACTTCTATTTTATGAGACAAAGTTTGTGACCTGAAAAATAACCATATTTTTAGAATTATAGTAGTGTTTGGAAAGCCTCATGAAGGAATAATTTATACATTAAAATTAAACTTTGAAATATGATTGTGTCAGAATTAAATGGCTGGGCACGGTGACTCACACTTGTTATTCCAGCATTTTGGGAGGCCAAGCCAGGTGCATCACCTGAGGTAAGAAATTTGAGACCAGCCTGGCCACCATGGTGAAAACCCATCTCTACTAAAAACACAAAAATTAGCTGGGTGTGGTGGTGCACACTTGTAATCCCAGCTACTTGGGAGGCTGAGGCAAGAGAATCACTTGAAGCCAGGAGACAGAGGTTGCAGGAAGCCGAGATTGCACCACTGCACTCCAGCCTGGGTGACAAAGCGAGAGTCTGTCAAAATAAAAAAAATTAAAGAAGACTAGATTCAAGTCAAATTGAATATCAATCCTAGTTTTTCCATTGACTAGCTGTGTCATCTTGGACCAATTACTTGATCTTTCAGGACTTCACTTTCTTTGCTAGACTAGATAATCTCCAAAGACTTTTACAGCTCAAGCATTTTGTGATTTCAATAGATTTCCCACAGTAGGAGCTAATAAGTGAGCTGGTATTTTAATGAACAAGACTACTCTTCTGTAGTAAAAAGGAACACCTGACTGCACATCCAAAAAGCTGCCTTCTTGTTACTGGATGACAAGTCTTGAGTGAAAAAGAAAAAAAAAAACCTGCCTTCTACTCTTTGCATCATCACTTAAAACCATGTGATCTGAGCACGTTCTTAATGCCATTTGCTCATCTGTAAATTAGGAATGCTGGTACCTCTCTGCATGCACAGGAGTTTTGAATGAAATGATATATGTATTAGTCTGCTTAGGCGGTCATAATAAAAATACCACAGACTGCATGGCTTAAACAGAAAAAATTCTGCTCACGGTTCTCAAGCTAAATGTCCCAGATCAAGATGTGGCATAGTCAGTTTCTGGCGCGGGCTCTCTTCCTGGCTTGGAGACAGCCATCTTCTCTGTGTCCTCTCACAGTGGAGATAGGAACTCTGATGTCCCTCTTCTTCTTATAAGGACACGATTGTGATCACATTAGAGCCTCACCTTTACGGCCTCATTTGACCTTTATCACCTCCTCACAGGCTCTACCTTCAAATACAGTTTCACTGGGATTAGGGAGTCAACCTATGAATTGTGGAGAGATACAATTTGGTCCATGGCATATATGAAAATTCTTTGTAAATACATTTTCAATTGTGTGTAAACACACAATTTTTATGTCCCAATAAAAATTAATAGCATAAGTAGATTGGGAACTTATAACCAACACTGGCGAGACTACCGTAAACCACAATGTCTTTGAAGGACTGTTTAGCAGTTTACACTAAAGTATAAAGTGCTTATGCCTTTTGAGCTACCACTTGCACTAAGAATACTTCTGCAGCATTCTTAGAATTGCACAAATATATATGTATGGAATATTTGTTAAAGCACAGTTGAAAAAATTGGGAAAAATTAACAAACAGATAAAAAATTTAATACACTGGTATATCATACAATGAAATGTTTTATATCCAATACGTATCCATAATATGAAAAAGTATATATAGCCATTAAAAATGTGGTTAATCTGTACATACTGACATAAACTGATTTCCAGGACCTCTTAGCAGAAAAACAAGTGCAAACTGCAAAATAGTTTCTGTAGTATGATTGCATTTTGTGGTAAATACACAAATTTTGGAGGAAATAAGCATTAAACTATCTACACTGGCTCTGAGTTGTATTCCAGAGGCTTTCATCTTTTAAGTTATACTTTTGTCAGATTTTTAATTTCATTTTAAGAACATACACTTGCCTTAAGAAAGTAAAAGATTAAGAGACTGCAAACTATCACTAACTCAGGCTCAACCAATTTTTTAGTTTATATTTGAAATACTTTTAAAATTAACATTTTATTAAGGAATAAATGTACATAATTTAAACAATTGGAAAGATTATTATGAAAAACAGAAGTTCTTGGCTTTATGCCTCCCCTCTCCTGATCACTTGGGGCAACCTTATTCCACTCCTGCAGCAGTTTCATCTGCTATTTCCCTACATATTGTGAAATAATATGTGTATGTTGATTCTTCTCAATTCTTTTATTTTCATCTTATCTCCTGTCTTTCCTCAGTAGACAGTTTAGAGTTTTCTTTTCATGCTGCTTGTTTCTACTTTCTCCAACAAACACCCCTCAATCGATCACTTTTTATATATCATCACTTTGGCTTAATATTTAGGATTTACACTAGTAGTACCATGTAAATATTTTTCATAGCTGAGCTACATAGTACATTATAATCACATGTCCTGCCTTATGCAGCTTTCATATTTTTATAGTTACGAATTACCTTATATTTTATTTGTTTTGTGTTCTATGCCCATATTTTTATTTCTTTCCCAAACCTTTCCTTCAAAGTTGTAAAATTCCTTTCAACATGTTCAAACACAACAGGCAATCAGTTAGTTCTTTTGTTCTTCTTTTTTGACAGGGTCTCACTCTGTTACTCAGGCTGGAATGCAGTGGCACGATGTCAGCTTGCTGCAGCCCCTGCCTAGGTGAAAGAGATCCTCCTATGTCAGCCTCCTAAGAAGCTGGGAACACAGGTATGAACCACTGCACCCAGCCAATTAATTCTGTTTTTGTTGGTGTCACCTCTCCTACATTACCATTCAGAAAGGTAGGCAATATTTGAAAAAATAATGCTTTTGAAATAGTAATAATTTTCTCCTTGTTTTTTCTTTAATTTTTTGGTCCGTTCCTCTGTTTCAGCAGCTAGATGATTCTGTTCTCATTTCTTTCGGTAAAAACATGACAGCAGATGGGCAGGGAGCAGGGGAGAGGCCTTTTCCTGAGTTTCCAAGGTTATACCCTGAGGGAATGGAAAGGGCCAATGTCCCCTATTCAACCTCTCCTGCCAGACTAGAAGTCAGAGGAGAAATGATGAAAGAGAGGAGGCTGAGGTTACTGGAACTGAGAATGTAGCAAGGCTTGTGTTGGCTGATGGCCTGTGAGTAATTTGAATCCCCATATTTCAGGGTGAAGCTAACAATTTGCTCCCCAGTCCTGGTGTGAATCTCTCAACAGCAGCTAGTGCATCACCCCTAGAATGCCCAGGTAAGAGATGCCTGCGTCCATGTAAACATCCCCGGCAATGACACAAGAGACTTGTGAGCCCCAGAGAAAGTTGAGGATTTGCACGACTAGGACTTGGTGGTGTTGAATAAAACTAGCTTGACCTTCTTTATGACTTGGGTTAGCAGTAAATTATAGTCCTCTTATAGGGGCAAATGTTTGCAGACAAATTGCATTATTGTGAAGGCTGTCCATTAAAATTGTTGAATCAACAAGATAGAGAATAAAAATGATGGAAAAAATTCATATAATGGCCCAGTAGCAGGAACAAAGAGCATAAATCAGGTAAGTCAGTTACTGTGCCTGATTTCTCATCTGTAACATCAGGACAACATGAGCTTTCTACCCCTTAGAATGGTAGTTTGGTGATGATATACATAAAAGTATATTGAAAATTGAAGAGCAATACAACCCTAAGTATCATTTTATACAGAGATCAAATATGTGTCCTATTTACCTATTCTAACTTCAACAAATATAAATAGAGAATAGACACCAACTTTGAGCAGAATATCAAAAGCATATTTTCACAAGGAAAACCATTATGAGTATTGTAGCATGAGGGAAATGATATCATTCGCCTCTCCAAGTGATTACACCCGAGAGAGGTCACTGGAATGCTACATATTCATTCTAAATACTTCTCTGCCATTTAGTTTGCATTTCAAGCTTAGTGCCTACTTGTCAGATATCATCTGTAAACACTGATTAGGCCCCTGTGAGTGTCACAGCAAGTCTGTCACCTACAAAGCAAGTTATGAGACCTTGTTCTGTCACCTGAGAGCATTCTATATGACCATGACTGAGAGCAGATTTTATTAGTAGAGAATGTCTACAAGTCTAAAGTTAAATAATATCATGGTGCCTCGTGGAAAAGTAGACTATACATTTTTAGAAACAATGGATCTCATTGATTGTAGCTTCTTTCTTTGACAGTGAAAAAGAAAATAGGAGAGAAATCTCCTTACACAAGGATCCCAATAAATAAATATTGAAGGAATAAGTAAAATAGAAAATCATCATTAGGCAAATATAATTGCTGCAGGCAAGGCCCACAGATGGATGTTAAAATTAATGAGTAGAAGTTTGAGAGCAAACCAGATATTTGCATGATCTTAAGGGGCAAGTTGGGTAAAGTGTGTATGGGGATTTTTCTGAACCCTTCTCTTGTAACTTTTACGTAAGTCTGAAGTCATTTCAAAATTTAAAAAACCTAGAAATATGGATGAAATTTGTATGTTAGATTTCCTTATCTACAACATTTATTTGACTTTAAAATTCTGTTGTTACACTTATGCTTCATCCTTAATTGTCAGTAGCATTCAACTTCCTTATGAAAATCTTCCAAAATTATTTCTATCTTTGCTTTCAAGTTTTCCTCAAGTGCCTTCTAGAACTGTAGAGGACTGTTAGCATTCAGCCAAGAGGTATGCCTTGAGTAACTACCATTTCTATAGAAATGTGCTAACAATTGCTAGGTACAAAAATCTGTTCAGGATCCAGTCCCTCCCTTGAGGAGATAAGCATGTTGGAAGGACAAGAGGTACACAGATAAAAGAATGAAATAGCATCTTGTGAAATTATGTGATGTCATGCTTTATTTTCATAGCATTGGTTATAAGAGTTAATGGAGACAGAGAAAAGTGAAACATGAGTGCTATAGTTTAGATATTTGACTCTCTAAACCTCATATTGAACTTTGAAGGTGGGACCTAGTAGGAGGTGTTTGGGCTGTGGGAGTGGATTGCTTATGAATGGCTTGGTGCCATCCTCATGGTAATAGTGAATTCCCCTTTTATTCATTCCTGGGAGAGTTTCCTGAGAGCTCATAGTTGAAAAGAGCCTGGTACCTTTCCACTTCTTTGGCTTCTTTCTCATCATATGATCTCTGTACACTCTGGCTTCCCTTCATCTTCCATAATGAGTGGAAGCAGCTGAGGCCCTCACCAGAAGCAGATGCTGGCACCATGCTTGTTGTACTGCTTGCAGAACTGTGAGGCAAATAAACCTATTGTCTTTATAAATTACCCAGCCTCAGATATTCCTTTATAGCAAAGCAATTGGACCAAGACAATGAGTAAAGAAGAGTAAGCTGGACCTAAAAACATCTGTAGGTCTTAGATGGTGAATGGATGTGGGGAGAATCTGTACAGGCTTTGTGGGGAATTGAAGAGGCATGGGAAGCAGTTGTGAGATGCATTTGAGTGGGGTGGAAAGCTTGAGGAGATGAGGAGCATACAGAGTTGGCATAGATCACAGAGGACTGCAAAAACCAGACTGAAGAGCCCAAATTTGGTCCAGGTGAAAATGGAGGCTATTTTAAAGGCTGTTAGGGGCAAATTACTTCTCTGGCATCAATATAAACATGCACAATAGATCTTAAGCCAGAACCAGCTTCATTTTTGAAAATTTAGTGATGAATCTTTGCAAGACATTTTCTGAAATGTAAATCAGATTGTCTTCAACTTCTCCACTCTAACCCACTTTCTTTTTGCCTAAAATAATCTACAAGTCTCCTTTTACTCAGAAGATAAAGATCAAAGGCATGAACAGCCTCAGGATCCTTCAAGGTTGGATGCCTCTGCATCTATTTGTTCTTCTCTGTACCCTATTCCCCTCAAAGCCTGCCTTCTTTTGTTACTTTCAGTGTTCTCTTCTCTTACCAGGTGTTAGCATGTAATTTTCTGTCCGAATTAAACATTTCTCCTGATCTTTTGACTTGTATATGCCTTTTAGTGCTTCTGATGTCAGCTCTATTCCCCAGTCACCATCTCCAGTGAGGAAGCTTTGCTTCCTTCTCTGACTGGATCTACTGATAACACCAAGAACATCATCTTGTAAAACTTTCCATATATATCACTGAAGATGATTTAATTATGTAATTATTTGATTAAGGCCTTTTCCCCTTTATTAGGCTGTAGACTTCTGAGGGCAGATGGTTGATTTGTATTTCCCATTTCAATCTCATGTCCCTAGCATGTGGTAGATATTCAATAAGGACTTATTGAATAAATTTAAAAATGAAACATTTATTTCCTCCATTCCCAAGACACTATCCTGTCCCAATGACATGATCTTCTAAATTATAAGAAAAATGTCGCAGTATTTTATAACTTTTGGAATGTAAACTGTAACAGCAGTATTCAATTTAAATTTTAAAAGTTTGCTATTTTACTAATGAATCAATTCATTTTGACTTTCTGAATTTTTAAAAACCAGAATAGTAGCTAGAATATATTTGATAGATGGAATCTGTGAGCATTTGGGGCAATTAAACTGGGGTTCTAAAGAACAGATCAGATGATTACATCAAACTAAATTAGTAGAGCTTAAGTAGAACATGCTGATCAATAGATCAATATCTATATGCAGGGCACTTTACTTAGCACGGTGACTTATTCTAAGCTAAATAATAGATGGTTCCTGTCTGGCTTATTATCAAGTAGGGGATCTAGATATACACAGAACTACGTGTATTATATGGTAGATTACAAGTGCTCTAAGCACCATAGAAATATAGAAGGGGGAGGATTCTTTTAACTAAAAGAATCTGGCAAAGCTGTAGGAAAAAGTAATATTCCAGCCAGGAAGGAAGGAGGTACTTTTGACAGCCAGACTTTGGGAGGACAAAAATTCCAGGAAAATAACAACTAAAAATAAAAACACAAAGCATGAAAAGGATAAAGCACCATGATAGAAATGCTAGAGGCCCAGCAGGGCCAGACCAAAAGGTGGGTGGTTGCAAGTATGCTGTGATAAGCAGGAATCTAGGAAAGTTAGGTTGGAAGTAATAATAGGGCATGCTGCCTGCCCATATTTGATGGGTAATGAGCAGTTACCAAGCATGATGGACAGGGAAGCACTACAATGAAACGTGTGGGTTCTAGTGGAGATGTGAGGGAATAGATTGGGAGGGTGCTCCAGGCATTAAAGTGGTTGGAGAGATGAGAGGCAAGGGGAAGCAAATTTTGTGAAGGCTGAAGAATGCTAAGGAGGACCTGGGTTAGTAGCAGTGAAACGAGCAGCAGATGAATGGGAGAAGTATCCAGGAAGTGAACAGAGAACATGATTTAGTAAGCACTTAACATGAGGACGGAGGGATATAAAGCTGAAGTTTTCATCTCATAACTTAACTGAGCATGACTTTATTAAGAGCAAAAATTGGAGTAGGAACAGGTTAGTAACAGAAGCTCGTTTCTCGTTGTTTTAGACCTGCTGGTAATAGTAATCTTATTAATGTCATCCACATCTTTTGATGATAAAGAATTACATCATTTGCATTTTATACGATCTAATTGTACCATTTGCATTTTATATGATTTGATATGTGTTCATACTTGTCAGCTGTTGAGACTTTTCTGATTTAAAATAGAGCAGAATTTATTGATATCTATTCTTTTGAGTGCCTCATCTTCATCTCTTCATTTTTCTAGTTGTCTAATTTTATGTATAGGAAAACATGGTTATGCTTTACATGTGGGTAATCCTTTCTTTTGGTTAACTGGGACTCTTGCTTCCATTATTCTCTGAGCAATTCAACCCAGCAGACACTGACTAAATAAATATCTAACCTATATTCTGGGAGTCTCAGATGATTAATGCACTGTCTCCCTTCTCAAGAAACCTATAGAGTTGTTGGTAGAGCTTAAGCCTAATTAAATATAACATAATATGGAAAATGTCATGATATATCAACAACAAAAGCTACCACTTAAATCTGTTCATTCATTCCTTCCTTCCTTTAACAAACACTTTAAAAGCCTCTGCTAGATCTTTTCTCAGATACAGAATTCACAGTGGTAAACAAACTTGATCCAGAAAGTGCTTTTTTGGAGCTTATTATAGTTGAGGAAGCTTATGCTAACCAAATAAAAAATAAATTGATATTAATATGTAAATACAATTAATATTATGAAACAATAAAATAACAACAGGCATATTTAGAGATTAGTAAATTCTAAATCAGACATTCTGATTCCAGAGCTGGTCACTTAATAATTACATTATACTACAATTTTAGAAAATATATTTTCTAAGATGGGGGTATGTATATATATAGTGTGACAGCAAAGACTTGTCTAAAAAGATAACGTTTAGCCATGGCTAATGGACAAAAACGCAAAATATACACAAAGATTCAGGAACCAAGTATTTCAGGCAGATTAAATAGCATGTGTAAAGGTTCTAAGATAGAAAAGAACTTGTCATTTTCTAGGAATAAGAAAATAGGTTAGTTTGAGATGACCATAGTAAACTGTAAGAGGAAAGAATTTGGAAGAGATTGGGGAAATAAATAGGAATCAAATTATTAGTCTTTTAATACTCAAAAAGGAATCTGTTATTTTAAAAGAAATGAGAAAGTACCAAGATTGTATGAACAGTGATAATATCCTATTTACATTTTAAAAGCATCAGTCTGGATCCTATATGGAAAATGGGCTAGCAAGTGCAAAAGAGGAAATTAAAAAGCTAGTAAGTGGCCAGGAACAATGGTTCATGCCTGTAATCCCAGCACATTGGGCGGCAAAGACAGGAGGAGGATCCTTTCAGCCCAAAAATTTGAGACTAATCTGGGCAACACGGCAAGACCTCATCTTTGCAAAAAAACAAAACATTATCTGGGCATGCTGGTATGTGCCTATAGTCCCAGCTACTTGGGAAACTGAGGTGGTAAGATTGCTTGAATCTAGGAGGTTGAGGCTGCAGTGAGCCATGATATCACCACTGTACTCCAGCCTGGGCAACAGAGCAAGACCCTGCCTCAAAAATAAACAAATTAATAAAAAATAAATGGCTAGTAAGTAACAAAATCAGAATTTAAGTTAAAAGCCCTGTGACTATAAAGTCAAGACTTGTACTGCCACATTATGCTGTCTGCTGCATTGTAGTAGATTTGCAAACTTGCAGGGGGATTGTCCTACCAGATAGCAGTGATTCCTAAATTGGATCTCTTCTTGTCCTCTTCCTGTCTCTGCGATTCCCACTTGACCCCCACTTGCTCTTTTGTTAGATCATAGGACAGGAACATAGCCAAAGATTTTCATAACAAAAGAAGAAATAAATGATGAATATTAATGTCATTTTTAGTTTATCTTTACTCTCCCTTGAATATATAGCTTCCCATCTCTAGTACATTGGCTTATAGTAGTTGTTTTTAAACTATATAACTTAAAGTCAGTTTTACTCTATATAATTAAGTACCTCATATGGGGCAGGGTATTGGATCATAATGCAATGCATAGGTCTCACCCCCAGAGATTCTAATCCATTATATCTGAATTGAGGCATTTTAAATAGGCTCTTTAGGTAATTCTGAAGCAGATGATCTGAAGACTGAACTTTGCAAGACACTGGTTTATGATGGAGAGCTTTTAGATTCTATCCGAAGCATAGTATGATGACTTGGACATATCTATTCTATTAAAATCATCAGCATTAGAAACCATCAATTGCAAGTAACCTCAGAATTTAATAGCCTGTATATTTTTGGTAGACTTCTTTCTCCAGTGCAATATAATACAATAAGCAGATGATAAATTTGGTCTTCTTCTTAAGGCAAGATACAAAAGAATTTATGTAAACAATTTCCTGACTGGTCAGTCCAATGTGGGCTAAATATATCATACAGATTAATGGTAGAAGGGTTTTTCCAGCTGAGTGGAAACAGAATATTGCCTTCCCAATATTAATACCGGGTTACATATAAGACCAAAATAATTATTGCACATTAACTCTTTTGGAGGTGATTTTATAATATGTAAATACTTAGAAAAAAGTGAATAATAAATGAAAGTGAATCAAAGTTCTTTACTCTAGGTCTTGCACAAATTAAGTACTAGCCTATATAAGTGGTTATTTAAAAGGCAATAATAATAGCCAATAAGATAAGTCACAGTTATAAATCATTTAAACAATCAGCACCCTAATTATATTTTGGAATTATGTTCTAGAGAATACTCTTCAATATAGCAATCATCCAGCTGGCATCTTATAGCTGTGCCTTTTATAAGAGTTGATCATGTTAGTGACTTTCCTGCCACATCAAGTCCCCCTCTTGGTTAACACCATGCATAATCAGGCCCTAGGATGTCTAGTTTTTCTAAAATATATTGACTTTGTATTTTTTGCATTTGTCTAAATTATTCTGCATCGTGCATTCCCTGAATGAAACACAACACACGTCGTGTGTTGTGTTTGTTCAAAACCAATTCTAAATTTGTGTCAGCTCCAGTTGGCCTTTTGAGAAGGGCATTCCTTCACAAATTTTAATAGTCTCAGTTACAAGTATGTAATAACTGAAAGACATCTCAGTGCATACTCTATAGAGGCAGGATTTTATCAATCAAGTTTCCATATAGTTTTAAGAATTATTCCTTTACATCATGAAATAAGTATTCATTTGATGCCCTAGTAAGTGGCAGGCTTTGGGGCTACAGAGGTAAAAAAGAAATGTTGTGCTTCTGGAACTTGGAACTTAAACTCTAGAGAGTGAAACTTATACAGAAAAGCAAGTATAACACGATGGATAAATAAGTGCAATGCAGAAAAATTAAGAGTCAGTCAATAAAATGTGATAAATAGTGATCAGATATGCAGACTCTTGAAGTAGGGGGTGAGTTATTCAATTATCTAGGGGTAAAGGACTCCAGGTAGAGGAAATAGAAAATTTAAAAGCACTGAATAGAAACAGTTCTTCATGTATTTGAGGATTAGAAAGGAGAATAACCAGAAGTAAGTTAATAGAAGATGGGATTGGAGAGACAGCAGGAAGAAGGTTGTATAGGGCCTGAAACAGCCTTGGTAAGTAAGGACTCAGAGTAATACGAGAGTGTGGTATATTAAAAATGGCCACTAATTATTTGTTACTCTTTCCATTGAAAGATGGAATTTAACTCCCCTTTTCTTGAATTTGGTGTGGCTGTGGTGACTAGTCAATAAAATGTGCAGAAGTGATGTTCTGGGGCAAGAACAGGTCATAAAAAGCCCTGCAGCTTCTGCCTAGACACATTGGGATCTACCAATTGCCATGTAAAAAGTGAGTCTACCCTGAGACCACCATACTATGAGGAAATCAAAGATATTCATTTAGAGAGAGCAGTATAAAAAGAGAAACAAAGGTGTTCAGCCAGCCTCAGCTGTTCTATCCATTCTAGCCTAGATGTCAGATATGAGTGAGAAAGTCATCTTGGAAAATCCAGTGTCAGCAGATATCATACAAAGAGAAATCCAGGTATTAGATATATGATCCTACTAGGGCTATTCCAACCACTGCCAGTAATTCAAATAACCCCTGCTGAGGCTCACTGGCGAGCAGAGATGGGTAATCTTCATTGTGCTTTTTATACTTTATTGACCCACAAACTCATGAGAAGAATAAAATGGTTGCTTTTTTTTTTTTAACCTCTGAGTACTGAGTGATCTGTTATGCATCAATGAATAGCCTATAAGAAAAAAATTGAATAGCTGAGAGTATAATTTAAACCTGAATTACGTTCTAAAAGGACCACTCTAGCTGTTGAATTGGGCCTGGCTTTGTAACAGAGCAAGAATAAAGGCAGAATGATCAGTTAATTCAATTGAAAGTCCAGGCGAGAGAAAATAGTGGCTTGAATTTAAACAATGGCATAAGAGGAAGTGAGAAATGGTTGAATTTGATATATACTTTGAAGATATATCAATAATATTTGCTCAAGGTTACAGATAATATTTTTGTTTCAGTTTGAATTTTGAAAATATATCAATATGTCATGTACTATACTTATGCAGCAATGCCTGGAACACATAAACAACGTTAAGATTCTTAAACAAATGAATGTATACTGAATCCTTCTTTGATTCAGAATCTGTCTTTATGTCTGGCTAGTCATTATGAGCATCAGATAAATATTGTATTTTCATTGTAGAAATCTGTACTGACTAAGGGCATGTCCAGAAGCTTTTGGTGTCCCTCTGCTTTTCCACGGAACTTATTAATTATTATTTAGCTCTTTTGCCAAATAGTTATGAAGGCTGTTTTGTGTCTATGTTGCTAGCTATGAGAAAAAGCAGGCATAATTTTCTTCAATGAAAGATGGAATTTTCTTGTTGAAGGTAGACTTTTAACACATAATCATGCAAATAACTAGAACAAATGCTATAGCCACAACAAGGGCTGTAATAGGAGAATTTGACTTAACAAGGATGAAAAAGGTTATCTTAAAGAAATTGACTAAGTTGAGAGTTAATGTAAAGAGAAGTGCAAGAGTACTCTAAGAAGACAAAAAAAAAAGTGCAAATGCTCTGTTCTGTACCGTCTAGAATATGATATACTAGTGAAACTCAAAGGAGACCTCTTCTTTCTCACCATGCAATTTTTTTCCACACTGGAGCCAGAATGAGCCTTTACAAATCCAAACCTGCTATCTCTCTCTTGCTTCTAAAAACCCTAGGATGGCTTCTCTTCTCAAAGTGCAACACAGGTAGTGATTCAGTTTACTGTTTGCAGAAGCACTGGAGAATATAAGGCTTGGGAAGAAAAAAATGAATTAGGTTTTGGATATACTGGGTTTAATGTGCATTTGAGACATGCAGATAGAGATGTCAAGAAGTGAATTATATATTGCTAGGGAAGTCTGGCTGCAGATGAATAGGTTATCTTTCTATAGGAGGTATTCACAGCCATGGCATTAATGAGAGCACTCAAGGACTGATAATAAAATCAGAAGAGAAAGAGAATGAAGTTCACCCCTTTAGAAATCTCAGGGGAGAAGAAGATACACTTATAAAGAAGACAAAGAAGGAGTAGCTGGAGAGATGAGGAAAACCTGAGGACTGTGATGCCATAAAAGCCACAAGCAGAAGTGATATCAGTGAGATGATGATCATCCTTCTGTAGAAACATCAATCTTGATGAATACTCACAAATGAAAGTACCTTTTTGGGACACTGATAATTCAATGGAGATGTTCTAGCACACCACTGGAACAAAAAAAATTCAGAATAGATGCATTGAGGAAAGCAAGAAGAACTGTTTTATTTTATTTATGTCAACCCTCAACCCTCCTTGAAAGTAGTACAGCTCTGTGCCAAGAGAGAACCCTTGGCATGCAATTTCTGCCATGGGAGAAAGTGAGAATGGAATAAATGAGGAACCTGCTCCCCTAACCATGTGGAATACTGCCTAAGAGGACTAATTCTTTTTTACTCCATCCAGAAAATGAAGATGGTTGGCACAGCTGAGTTGTTGGGAGAAACTAGGATCAGGGAAGAGAGGCCCTATTATCTTTCCCACATACTCCATCATGAAGAAGCTCACCTATAAGTCACTTGGGGTGCCTCACCTATGTATATTCCTAATTGGCCCATGGGCACTGCAAATGCTTTGTTTGCCTCATACTCCCCTCCACCAGGTGAACTCCCCAGAACTTCCCCATGGACAGTGAGTGCAAGCATGCCCCACAAGTAGCCAGTTCTATTCTGGGACTGAGAGAAAAAAATACAAACTTGAGAATTTTGGGCTCTTGCCAAAGGAAAATAAATGTGAGGCTCTAAGGACCTGGCTTGCATTTGTGAGAATGAACAAATACATAAAATTTTAAGAATTTCACCCCCATCCTAAGAGGAAGCAACAGATACAGATCAAGTGCATCCAGAGAAAATGTCTGAGAGGGCCTCAAAATCCCTAGTATAGCTGATTGGTGAGGGTGTTTCATCCTGAGTCAGTCAATAAAGCTTGGAAGAGGTGATTGCTTCTTCAGATGTAAAAACAGCAATACAAGATGTCAAGAAACAGACACAATCAAAGAAATCTACAACACCAAAAGAACACTACAGTAGTCTAGTAACCAACTGCAAAGAAAAGTGGAGATCAACAAATTGCCTAACAAACAATTCAAAATAATTGTTTTAAAGAAACTCAGCAAACGATGAGAACACAAATAGACAACTAAACAAAATCAAAAGAATAGCATATGAATGAAATGAGAAGTTCAATAAAAAAGATAGAAATTTAAAAAACCCAAACAGAAATTCTGAAGCTAGAGAAAACAATTAATGAAATGAAAAAATTCAATAGAAAGCATAAGCATCAGGCCTATTCAAGTGGAGGAAAGAATCTGTAAACCTGAAGACAAGTCTTTGAAAATATACAGTCAGAGGAGAAAAAAGGAAAAAGAATGAAAAAAATGAATAAAGTCTATGAGAGTTATAGACAATCATATGCATTATAAACGTTTCAAAAGGAGAAGAAAGAGAGCTAAAGGGAAAGAATATTTAAAGAAATAATGGTTAAAAATGTCCCAAATCTGGGGAGAGATGAATCCAGGTACAAGACACTCAAAGGTCTCTAATTAGGTTCAACCCAAAGAAGACTTAACCAACGCATAATCAAATTGTCAAAAATCAAAGACAGAATTTTGACAGAAGCATAGAAAAGAGGCTTATCACATACAAAGGAACCTAAATAAGACTATCAGTAAATTTCTCAGCAGAAACCATGCAGGCCAAGTGAGAGCGAGATGGTATTTCCAAAGTGCTGAAAGAAAAAAAAAACAAAACTGTCAGGCTGAGTGTGGCGGCTCACACCTGTAATCCCAGCACTTTGGAAGATCGAGGTGGGCAGATCACCTGAGGTCAGGAGTTCCAGACCAGCCTGCCCAACATGGCAAAACCCAGTCTCTACTACAAATACAAAAAATTAGACAGGTGTGGTGGTAAGTGTCTGTAATTCAGCTACTTGGGAGACTGAGGTGGGAGAATTGCTTGGACCTGGGAGGTAGAGGTTTCAGTGAGCCAAGATCATG
>NW_016107384.1:4936333-4993074 GCF_001604975.1 Cebus imitator
GTGCACACCTGTAATCCCAGCTACTTAGGAGGCTGAGGCAGGAGAATTGCTTGAACCCAGGAGGCAGAGCTTGCAGTGAGCCAAAATAGTGCCATTGCACTCCAGCCTGGGTGACAGACAGAGTGAGACTCCATCTAAAAAAAAAAACAAACAAATTAAGGAGAGATACTTTCTCAGATAGATAAAAACTGAGAGAATTCATCACTAGAAGTGCTTTACAAGAAATGCTACAGTGTTCTTTAAGATCATAGGAAATGATGCTAATTAGTAACAATAAAACATATAAAAATATAAAACTTGCTGGTAAAGGTAAATGTGTGTGTGTATGTGTGTCTATGTGTGTATGTGCATATGTGTGCATTTGTTTCTTTTAAAAAGTTCCCCTTAAAAGGAACACTTCCAAACTCATTTTACAATGTCAGTGTTACCCTGACACCAAAACCAGACAAGAACACTACAATTTAAAAAGGAAACAATGAATGTAAATGCAATAGTCTCAATAAACTCTAGCAAACAGATTCAACAGCACATTAAATAGCCATTCGTTAGCACTGAGTGGAATTAATCTCTGAGAGGCAAGTATAATGTTTTAACATATGCAAATCAATCAATCAATATGATATACCACATTAATAACATAATAAATAAAAGTCATATGCTTATTTCAGTAGATGCAGAAAAAGCATTTGACAAAACCTTTCTTTCATGATAATATCTCAAAATATCAGGTATAGAAAGAATTCACCTCAACATAATAAAATAAAGACCACTCATATAGAACAAACCACAGCTAACACAATACTGAATGGTGAAAATCTGAAAGCTTTTCCTTTAAAATTAAAAATATGACAAGGGTGTCCACTCTGGCTGTATCTATGCAACACAGTATAGAAAGTCCTAGACGTAGCAATTAGGCAAGAAAAAAAATTAAAAGCATCCAAATTGGAAAAGAAGTTAAATAGTCTCTGTTGGAAAATGGCATAATCTTATGTACAGAAAAGTTTAAAGACTCCACCAAAAAACTCTTAGAACTGATGAACAATTTCAGTAAAGCTGAGGGACACAAAACCAACATGCAAACACCAGTTGTATTTCTAGACACTGAAAAGGAACTATCTGAAAAAGAATTAAGAAAACAATATCATTTGTAAAAGCATCAAAAAGAATAAATAATTGATTAAATTTAACCAAGAATAAAAAGATCTGTATCCTGAAAACTATTAGACATCAATGAAAGAAATTGAAGACAGAAATAAATAGAAAGATATCCTATCAATAGTATCAAAATGGAATACATACTATCCAAAGCAATCTACAGATTAAATGCAATCCTTATTAAAATTCCAGTCCCATATTTTTCACAGAAGTAATAAAAACAATCCTAGAATTTGTATGGAATCTCAAAAGATTCTGAATAGCTGAAACAGTCTGGAGCAAGAAGAACAAAGCTGGAAGTATCACACCTCCTGATTTCAAATTATATCACAAAGCTATAGTAATTGAAACAGTCCAGTACAAATAGACACATAGACCAATGGAACAGAACAAAAATACCAGAAATATGGTAAACTAATCTTTGACAAATGAGCCAAGAAAACTTAATGATGAAATATGCTTGATGGAAAACAGTCCTTAAACATCCAAACTCTAGGAAGGAGAAGCTCAGAGTGAGTTAGCAGTAAACACATTCTTTAAGTCAGATAAATACAAGAAGCATGAGGATACAGCCTACGTTCAAACTGTTTTAGCTAATCATAAGATTTAGTATAGTGTTTTGAGCCCAGTAAACACTAAAATCATGATATGATGTTCTTTCCTTTTATCATTTAACAAAATTCAATCCATCAAATGTATAGTGAATGTCCACTATGTGTCAGGCTTATGCCAAGTATGAAGCTAAGATGAATGACACAATCTGCCATCAAAGAGCTCACAATTTAGAGAGAGAGACAGGGACATAAATAAATTAACTACAAATATGTGGCAAGTAGCCTAAAAGAAGGAGGTAAAAAGTGTAATATTTACCTAAATAAGATAGTAGTGAATCTTATCGTTGACACTACTGTCGTCACAATCCATGCTCTATATTTAGAAATGAAGATCATCTGAAGTGTTATAAAATTAAAATGTAATTTTTTAGTTTTGCCAATACTTATAATATAAAGGTCTACATGCATGTGCAAATACACCAGTGCGTGTATTACTTTATATGTTATTGAATACTCTCTCATGCACCTCTTGACTAAGTAATGCTATTTGTGGATGTTATGGCTGTGACAAGTACAAGTTAATTGACTAGGGAACCACTTCATATTCTAATTTCATGATGCCAAATGTCACGTACTCTACCTGATGCACCATTTCATAGAATACTTATCGTGACAAATACTCTTCATTCTAGGTTTTATTTATGAGAGCAGTACAAGAAATATTCACCTATATTTCCAGATATTACATTTATAGCAACTGAAGTTTAAAAAGTGTAAGTAATTAGCCTGGAGCAAGTTTGAGTCCACTTTGACTAATAATTTTCCAGAGTTCTGTTTTGGATTTTTCATTGTTTCACCCCTTTCAAGTTTACCATCTACCTCCCAACAGCAACCTGCTGCTGTACCTCCAAGTGATGAAATTTGATTGAGGACCCTTTCAGAGCCTGTCATTATCACTCAGGATTAGTTTGAAAGCTTTGACAGTGGAGTGAAAAAATGTTCCTTCTCTTTCCCTGTCACCCTCCATTATCGTAATTCTAACCATTGTAGAAAACTACATTTCTTACTTTGATTGGAGAGGAGAAAACTTGGGGCTAGAGGCAGATTAAAAGACCCATAAACAGATTAAGAGCATCGTAAGTGGATGGTTAAGTTAGTTGGCATTTATCACACAGTAAGTAGATACCAGGCACTGTAATCAGGTATGTATACATTAATAGAATACATCACTAAAAAAATCTCATGGTGTTAGAATTTTTATCTATGTTTTAATAGAAGATGCAAATTAAACCTTAGAAAGTCACTGAACTATTAAATAGCAATACGAGATTCAAACCCAATGGAAGCATGAATGAAATCAAGTGCAAAATTGAGGGACATGGTGGGTGACAGCATCAGAGATTTGGCTGAAAATCTTGGTGAGTACAATGGTAAAGTAAGAAACTGAATTCAAGTAGGTAGAAGTTGGTAAGGGAAGGCATACAAGTCCCACAGTCCTCTATCTAGCTCTCTGACTCTTCTTGAAAATTGGATTTGTGAGGATGGTAAAGTGAAAGTCAGTGATAACAAGGCAACAATGATGGTTCAGCGTTCTAATGGGTTGCGAATTGGGGATTATACTTACACAATGCAGAATTAGGAGGGCATTTATTAGCTTGAAAAAGGAGAGTCTGTTCATTGAAAACTATTATGAAAGCCCTTATGGCTAGCTGGTGTCAATGCCACAGTGGGTAACCAAAGCAGGCATTCTAAATATGTAAGGAATGATCATGTACACCAAGACCTCACAGAAGTGGGGTGGCCCTGATACACTGCATTGGGAACAAAAGGTTGGGTTATTAGCAGGTTGCATCACAGACTTGCTAGTGGCCTTAGGTCAATCATTCAAACCCCAAAGTACAGTTAATGATGTATCATTTAATGGTGGTGGGGGGCTCCATTTTGAGAACTGTGTTGTTAAGGATTTCAGTGTTGGGTGAACATCACAGAGTTCACTTACACGAACGTAGATGATAGAGCCTACTATCAACGCAGGCTATATGGAATAGCCTAATGCTTCTAGACTACAAACCTGTAAAGCAAGTTACTGTTGTGAATACTGTAGGCAATTGTAGCATAATGATAAGTATTTGTGTATCTAAACATATTTCCACACAGAAAAATTAACATGTGGCATCATGATATTATGACAGCAATGACATCACTACACCATAGAAATTTTTCAGCTCCACTATAATCTCATGGGACCACTGTCATATATGCAGTATGCTGTTGACCAAAATGTCGTTATGTAGCACATGACTGTGCTGTGTCCTTATCTATACAATATAATAATTATTCCTACCACTAATACCTCACTGAGAAGTTGATTCTTTAAAAAAATCAATTGTTTTATGGGATATTAATATGAAAGAAAACTTTCATTTGTAAGCCTTTTGTAGGGTCAATAACTAGTTGAAAGTATATTCCAATGGCTAATTTTTGTATCAACTTGGCTAGTCTGTGGTGACTGGCTGGTTGAACACTAATCTAGATGTTGCTGTAAAAGAATTTTTAAAGAAGTTTTTAACATTTACAATAAGTTGCTTTAAGTAAAGCAGATGACTTTTCCTAATGTGCATGGGCCTCATCCAATCATCTGAAAGCATTAAGAGCAAAGCCCGAGGTTTCCTGAAGGAGAAAGATATCTGCTTCTAGGCAGCATGAGTCTCCAGACTTTGATTCAAGACTGCAACATCAACTTTTACTTCAATTTCTACCCTATAGCTTACTGTGTGGATTTCAGACTTGCCGGGTCCACAATCTTGTGAGCCAATTCCTTAAAGTAAATCTCTAGGTACAATGATAGACAGATAGATCAAGATAGATGATAGACAGAGATCTAGAGATCTTTTGTTCATATTATCTCTCTTACTTTGAGTTATTTTTAACCCACAGAGTTCTTAAACTGTTAATATCTTTCTCCCATGATTTTAAGAGTTTTACTTATGACATTTGTTTATTTCAGTGATTAGCAATTGTTAGGATTATAACTTGTTCAAAAGAAAGTAAATAAGAATATGTAGATCAAAATGGAACATTAATATTTATCACTCATGAATTAAAATTGAAATTCACAAAAACTTATTAAAATATTAAATACTTTATCAATTAGGAAGAGAAAAGATTGAAAATTTAGTAGTGTGTTAGAAGATAATATGCAAATGATGAATAAACTTCTTTTTGGTAAGTAAAATATTCCATAACATTTTAAAATAAAAAGCAATTTTCATTTTTTATTGAATAATGCCCCATATCTAACTGAAGATTTAAATTACTGATGTCTCAAATGCACCAGCAAGACTTTTCTTCATTCAAATATTTACATCAACTTGATCAACTTTGCTTTCAGCTCAATTCTTCTTTGATTTGGCATATGAAAGGAAAATATCATTTTATTTAAGTTAAATAAGAATTGATTTCTTTTTCTTCAATTCTCTAGAATTGAAAAACTATGAAATGAGTTTTATTTGGACTTAAGTTGTTTATTCATCATTCACTTCAAAGTTAATATTAAGCATCTGCTATATAGACTGAAACAAGAGGATTTTAAACACCAAGGGCAGGATAAAAATTTTTAAGCCTTTGTCACTGCCCTAAAGGTGCTATCGCCTCTGTGAGGAGACAAAGCACACACTCTGATAATGAGTTTATCATTTTCAATGATAAATGATGAACAATGATGGTTCAGTGTTGTAATGGGTTGGGAATTGGGGATTCTGCTTACACAACGTAGAATGTGGAGGGCATTTATTAGCATTTATTAGTTTAAATGTAAAAGCTACATTTAACTTAATGCCATGATAAGTGCTACAGTAACTCAGAGAAAAAAGTTAATGTGTGATTGATGTGAGAAAGAGAAAAGTAACCTTTGACACCCAGGAGCTGGCCTAGCAGGATCAATCAGGAGTTGGTAGTGTTACTTGCTGTCTTGGCAGTCACGGCCAGATGATGGTGTTCTTCTGCTAAGCATAAACAATTTTATAGAACATTAACATCAGACAAGGCCACTTCATGGCTGTGATACATCAAGATGAAAACAAGGCCATTCTGTAAGCATGTCTAAACACAGACAAAACATGAGCTCCATCCAAGCTACCAAATGGCCAAACATTCCACTATCCTGGCCACTGTGAATGACTCCTGTTTTCCTCATCCGCATTTCACGTTTGCAAATTTACTGAAGAAGCTGGGTTATTTGTCCTGTAGAGTTTTCCATTCTAGTTCCCATATAAAGCAGGGGTCTCCAATCTTTTGGTGTCCCTGGGTCACATTGGAAGAAAAAGAATTGTCTTGGGCCACACATGAAATACACTAAGATTAACAATAGCTGACCAGCTAAAAAATAGACCACAAAAAAATCCCACAATATCTTAAGAAAGTTTATGAATTTGCATTGGGCTGCATTCAAAGCTGTCCTGAGGTGCATATGGCCCGCAGGTCATATGTTGGACAAAGCTTGCTATAAAGAGTGACTCTTGCTACTTTACCAATTACAGAGCTAGCTTTGATCTAGTTTGTTTCCTCCTGGATGAAATTTACTGAGATACTCAATCATCCACCCAAATCTTCTAAGTCTTTTCTAATACCTTCACAGAGACACTGTAACTTCCCTCACTGCTAGAGTAACTAACCTGAATTGTTAACAATAATTAACTTAACAATGAATGTAAGATTCTACAGGCATGTGTTTCAAGAAATAGGGAGGCCCAGGGAGGTAGAGAGAGAGATTTGGGGAACCAGCTAGTCTGTGGAGCAGTCAGGACACACACATTTATCAAGTGCACTGTATTTTATGGATGTGGTTCGTGGCACCCCAGAACAATTACTATAGTAACATCAAAGTTCATTAATCATAAATGACCATAACAAATATAACAATAATGAAAAAGCTTGAAATATTATGATAATTACCAAAATGTGACATAAAGGCATGAAGTGAGCACATCCTGTTGGAAAAATGGTGCCGATGGACTTGCTTGACACAGGGTTTCCACAAACCTTCAATTTGTAAAAAATGCAATAGCTACAAAGTGCAAAGAAATAACATATGCCTATACAATATCAAACACAGTCTTTCATGACAATTTAAAAGTTTTTCAACTACTACCAGACTTTAGTTTTTAAAATAAGATTTACCAGAGTTAGAGTTGAATAAATCATGGATGATAAGAACAAAGGTGAATAAAACAGAATTTTGGATATCAACGTGTTGTCTTGAGTCATTGTTGCAGAAACATATTATGGTTTAAATACAAACCAGACTCTAAATGTATGTCTGTCTGATATCCTTCCCTCCAAGTTTAGACTGAAAGCTCTGGAAGGACAAGAATTGTTGTGTACATTTTTTTCCAAATCTCCCAGGCTGTTTTAGTATATCCTTAGAGCTATTTGCTGAACTGAACTGTGGACAGAGCAAGCTTCTATAGTTTTGATTTAAAAAGACCTGTATCCACAAATCAACACCTTTAATCTCATCCACACATTGAAATTGAGCTGCATCAGTTATGTTACATTTGTAGGTGAAGGACAATAATAAAACAGAGAGATTCCTTAAAACTATTTGTGGTATGTGTGAAAGAAAGGTGATTCTATTCTTTTCTATTGGCTTTCATTCATTCTTCTTTATTTATTGAAACTTTATGTAGCATAGCAAGTCCTGTGTTTTCTGGACTAAGATCTTCAACATGAGAGACACGGTTTTTAGTGGCTCGTGAATTCACTCTTTTTTTTTTGCATAAAAACAAAGTCTCAATTAAATAGACATCTTAGGTTCACAGACTGGAAGACAATATTGTTAACATGTCAGTCATACACAGCCATCTATAGATTCAATGTAATCCCTACCAAAACCTCAATGACTTCACTTCTAATTTTTTAATAGAAGAACCCATCTTAAAATTCATATGAAATCTCAAGGGACCTCAAATAGCCAAAACAATCTTCAGAATAACAAAGCTAAAAATCTCACATTTTTTATTTCATAACTTAGTACAAAACCACAAAACAGTAATCAAAACAGTGTGGTACTGGCATAAAGATGGACATATACATAAATGGAATAAAATATAGAGCTCAGAAGTAAACCCTCACATACAGGTTCAAATAACTTTTGACAAGGTTGGTAAGATTATTCAATGGGTAAAGAATAATATTTCAAATATGATGGTGTGAAAACTGTATGTATATTCACATGCAAAAGAATGAGGTTGGGTCTGTAACTTATACCATGCACGAAAATTAACTCAAAATGAACTAAAAATGTAACACAAGAGCTAAAACTATAACACTCTTAGAAGAAAACATAGGGGAAAAGTTTTTGACATTGGATTTGTCAGTGTTTTACTTAGTATATCAAAAACATAACAAAAATAAACTGAACATCAAAATAAAAAAAAAATACGTTCATTAAAGGACCACTGTTAAAAGTGAAAAGACAATCTACAGAATGGAAGAAAATATTTGCAAATCATATGTAGAATAAGAGATGAATATTCAGAATATATAAAGAAGTACAACTCAACAACAACAATAAAATAATTCAATTAAAAGTGAACATACGATTTGAATGGACATTTCTCTAAAGAAGATGTACAGATGACCGATAAACACACTAAAAGATGTTTAACATCACTTATCATTAAAGATACACAAATTATAACCACAATGAGATACTACTTTACATCCATTAGGATGGTTATTATTTTTCAAAAACCAAAAAACAGAAAATACCAAGTCTTGGTGAGGATGTGGAGAAATTGGAACCCATGTGCACTGTTGGTGGGAATGTAAAATTGTGTGGCTACATTGGAATACATTATGGAAATGTCTAAAAAAATCAAACAGAATTATTGTAAAAATCCAGCAATTCCACTTCTGGGTATGTACCCAAAATAACTGAAAGCAGGAACATGAGCAGATATTTGTATTTTCATGATTATGGTAACATTACTCAAAATATCCAAAATGTAGAAACAACCTAAATGTCTATTAACAGATGAATGGAGAAGCAAAATGTAAGAGATATATATATATATATATATATATATATATATATATATATATATCACATTGAAATATCATTCAACCTTAAAAAGGAATACAATTTTTACGTATGCTATAACATGGACAAATCTTCAAGCACTAGCCTAATTAAAAAAGCCAGACACAAAAAATAGATACTGTATGATTCCTCTTATATGAGGTAGCTAGACTAGCCAAATTCATACAGACAGAAAGTAGGATGGTGGTTGCCAGGTGCTGAGGGGAGGGGAGAATGAGAGTTACTGTTTTGATGGGTAGAAAGTTTCAGTTTGGGAAGATGAAAGACGTTCTGGAGATGGATGGTGGTAATGGTTGTACAACATAATTTTACTCAGTACCACTGAACTGTATGCATATTACATAAAATGATCACTTTTATGTATGTTTTACCACAATTAAACAAGCAAACCATCAATAGCCTAATAACTATTAAATTAGCCTAGTCAACAGATTAACTTAAAGATTTTGAATCCCACAGAGTTCCTCAGAATAAAAAACTTGCACAATAGCAAGTGAAAAGGCCAGTCTTGCTCAGACTCTACTTTGTATCAGTGAAGAAGGATGTGTAATCACTCATAACAGCATTTTACAGGTTTGGCTTGAAAACTAGAAATTGTCAATTTACACACAAAATCCTCATTCTAATGTGTATACTGTAATGCTGCTGAAGAAAAGAGAAATCAAGAGGAGCTTAACATTTTCCTTCTTATTTTAGTTGCATGCAATTTTCAGAGCCCTCACACATTTCCATGAGAAATGGCTTTTGAATTTATGGGCTTATATCTATACTCTTCTTATATATTTAAAAAAAAAAAAAGCTGTTGCTACCTGAGGAATGAAAAATGATGGAAGCCACTGACAGAGGCAGGAGGCAGACAAATACCTAGGAAGACAAGGAAGCGTCCCTGGAGAATCTCCCAACCACCCCACAAGTGTTTACACCAGATGTTTTATTTTTTTGTAGACAAAGGAACCTGCATGGGGTCTTGCCTGGGTATGTCCACAAGGGACTGGAGGCCCACATGTACTGGAGGAATGGGGTGAAGCCACCAAGAATTAGCACCGTATGCAGGGTAGGAGCCTCACCCCTTTAGCTTGTGTGGGGTGGCCTGGTATTCAATTTATGAGGTGGAAACCTGGATGCAGGACCCCTCTCTTTGCTGAGAGCTTTCCTTTCATTTAATAAATCCTGCCCTCCTCACCCTTCAATATGTCTGCTTGCTTAATTTTTCCTGATTATGAAACAAGAACCCAGATGTAGCTGAACTAAGGAGCAAAAATTCCTGCATCACCACCAGGAGAGTTCTTTTCAAGAAAAGGAAGCTGAGTCTTATTGAAGGGTAAGCTGTGCATGCAACCCAGAATGCGGCTGGAAATCTATGAATTCTACTAATGTCCATCTATTAGTAATGTGAACAAATGAGAACCTGAAAGTGCCAACTTTTCAAGATGGATCCCAAGTGGCTAACTGAGGCTAGTGGGCATTTACTGCGTAGAGGTCACACAAGTATTCTGAGTTCCCTGAAAACCCATAGCTCTCTTTAGGGCTTTCAGAGCTTACCAGAACCAACTAATCAGAGCTCAGCTATGTGAACCAATCACTATCAGCTAAGTCAGCCAATAGGAACTAAGCAATTTTGAATCCTTCATTTGCATAAATGGACCTAGCTAGGAACTTGGATGAGAACTTTTGCTGTAAAACATAACTCTCCTTTTGTTCTCTGGAACACACCTTCATTTTTGCCCTAAAGACAGCATATCCCTGGTTTGCTCACTTCAGTGGAATAAAGTCTCTTTTCTCCAAATTTCTTTTCAGAGAAATTTTGTTCATAATACTATGGCAGGTTCTTAATGTCCAATTTACTAATCTATGAACTCAGAGGTGACTTAAGCGGAAGAGAATGCTTGTGTAGCACATGCTGGAAAAATAGGTCTTAATAAATCTTTGTGGTGGTGCCCATTTCTGCAGAAGTATAAAAGCAACTTTTATACTTAAAAGTTAAAAAGTCTTAGCTTTTTCTTTAACAGCATTTCTACGTGAGCACATATAAAATTAATTCTGCTTCCAATTTTATTCCCTCTATTCCCTTAAGTCATGTTCTTTAAGTAGTTACCAAGTTGCATGGTTATTTTTGGAACAATAGGCATCTCTACAATTACAGATTTATAATAGAGAAATAACACATTAGCACACAAATCTCAATGCCTGAAAAAAGAAGTAAGGCAAGCTTACCTCTCATTTTCCATGAAATGTCTATGACAGAGTCTTAGTGTAAGGAAGCCTAGAGAGTATTTTCAGGAACAGAATTATTTTGTTTTCCAAATGTTCAAAACCACAATATCAAAGCTATTGTATTCCTTTATTCTTGTTTCTCTAATTACCAAATATCTGCAAAATGCCGAATTTGGGTTCTTGTGTTTTCACAGGAGATTATTGCACAGTGCAAGGCTAAATTCAGTGATCATGGTGCTTCTGCAGCGACAGTGTTAATTTTACAGTGGTGAAGAAACTGCCCTCAACATTAATCCCTACTTTCTTGCTTCAGTTAGCATTTTGATTCTGTCTTTAATGAGTCCAGGTCTGACATTAGCAGAATCAGCATACATTCTTACTCCACCCAACAGAGCAGATTAGGACTATAAATCTCACAGAATAAACTGCTTGCAAGCATCCTTTGTTTAGATATTTGCTCTGTTGTAACTACAGATCAGCATGCATTCTGGTTCCTTTATGCTCTGGGGAAATCATGTGTCTTTGAGAGCCATTGCTACTCTGAATTAACATTTACTTCCTGGTGAGGCTTTTTCTCCCCCAGATTTTAATAAATTCCTCAACTCATTATTAGAGAAATTAATTAATGTGATGAAATCAGATGGCAAGTGTGACCCTTAGCCTCCACACTTTCTATCTAATAAAAAGCAAGTAAACAGGAAGCAAAAAATCCAGAGTGGCTTCCTAACATGACTTGTTTCTTTGATCAAGTTAATGCTATATTAACATGGGATCTAACTGTTCTGCTACTAAAAGATTAGGCACTTAGGTACAGATTATTAAAATTTCTTTTTCGTAGTGCATTATTGTATGTTCATGAAGTGTAATGTTTTTATTGGGCTATTTTATATTATGTTAATCTAGTTCCTTAAAAAATACTTTTTCTTATATTTTCATTGTTTAATTTCATTCTCAGTTCCAAATACTCTAGCTGTGTGTGTGTGTGTGTGTGTGTGTGTGTGTGTGTGTGTGTGTGTGTTTGGCTTTGACTTCCGGAATTAGTAAAGAGATATTTTTTTTCTAATTTAGGAATACTATCAGGGTCAACACTTTAACATTAAAAGTGAAGTTCAGGCTGGACACAGTGGCTTATGCCTGTAATTCCAGCATTTTGGGAGGCTGAGGTAGGAGGATTGCTCAAACTTTAAGACCAGGAATTTGAGACCAGACTGGGCAACATGGCAAGACACTGTCTCTATAAAAAATGAAAATAATTAGCTGGGTATGGTGGCACACAGCTGTGGTATCAGTTAGGAGGCTGAGGTGGCAAGATATTTTGAGCCCAAGAGGTTGAGGCTGCAGTGAGTTATGATCCTGCCACTGCATTACGATCTGGATGACAGAGCAAGACCCTGTCCCCCAACCCTGCAAAAAAGAAGCGAAGTTAAAATATATGTAGTTCTTAAAAACTTAGCTCAACCAAATGGTAAGTAAGCAGCAACAGCATCCTAAGTGTATTAAGCAGGATATATATTTGACAATACAATAAACTCCATAAATGTTTTTGACTTTATTATTATTTATTACATGGATTACTTGTCCTTGACTCCAAATTTTGCTCAGCTTCAATATTTTTTCATACTTGGGAACTTCACTGTCATCCATAAAGTTTGGCTAAATCTTCTGTCTCCAGATACAAGTGAATAGGACAGGTCTATGAATAAGCAAAATAAAAACACTCTACATGTACAGGGTTGAGAAGCATTGCAATCTCAGTTTTCCAGTCTAGAAAAGTACATCTTGAGGCAGATAGGCAGAGGCACATTCCTGGTGGAGCTCAGATCTTGGCTGCTTAGACCAGGGTTTTTCACAACGTATTCCCTACTCCAGAGGTTAAATGTTTCATGGAACATTTAAAAATGTGTATGTGGGAAACCAGACTAAAACTGAGAATTTTTCTTTTCCATGTAAGTTCATTAGAAAATGTTGTCCACCATCTGCTAGAATCTGGTCTGCCAAGTTGCACAACTGCAGGGAGGGCTTTCCACAAAGCTGTGTCATGCATCCTGCATTGGCACAACATGGAATTAAAGAATGTTAGAGCTGCCACGGAGCTAACATCTGTTGGCCAAACCTGCGCAGTTCTCAGTAGTGGAAACCAATGGCCAACGAAGTAGGTGACTTACCCACATCTCACCACTAGTTAGGAATCTCTGGAGTGTTTTACACTTGAAAAGTGAAACAGTTTTCACACCATCATATTTGAAATGTTATTCTTTACCCATTGAATTATCTTAGCAACCTTGTCAAAAGTTATTTGAACCTGTATGTGAGGGTTTATTTCTGATCTCTATATTTTATTCCATTGATGTTTCATTGAAGCAAGTCAATTTAATGCTAAAAACATAGAAAGGACATAATCTCAAAATAAATGATAGTTCTTAAATTGAATAAATTTAGTGCTATGAAAAATAAATTGCACTGTTCTTAGTCTTCCCATTCTCCTGGAGATGGTACTCCTGCTCTGTCCTCAGCTCTGAGATTCAGTTTAGTTTTTAAAGAATATAGTATTTGAAATCATACCATCCTGAGGTTGAATTTTTTTTCTTCCATCACCCAATGCAAATCAGCTTAACTATTCTGAACTTCTTCTTTACTTTTTTAAAAAAGGAAGTACAGTAATAAAATCTAGCTCTCAGTTAAGTTGTGCTGAGTAAAATTGAATATTTTAAATACCTAGAACTTTGGAATGAACAAATAAAGCCCAGAAAACTATACAACATTGCTGGTCTTTGCAAAGAGAAAAAAAAATGTGAAAACTCCAAATAACGTAAATTCCATTAGTGGAGGAACATTTGTATAAATTTTGATATACTCAAACTATGGAAAATCATATAGCTATTCAAAAAATAAGCTAGATTTATATATATTGACCCATAGAGAGCTCAGTGATTGTTTTCAGTGGAAAAAGCAAGTTGCAAAGCAATGTGTGTAATATAATCTTGTTTTGTAAAAATTATTAACACAAAAACATGTACATACATTTATGTCTTATTTACATAAGCAAGAGAAAAATTTGAGAAAAATATATTCACATACTTTACTAACTGCAGGCATTCACTTAAGTGCCACCTTCTCACAATGTGTTTTCTGATGGCACCAGTCATAACTGCTTATGTGTGCAAACCCCTGTCCTATCCCCTTCCCAGTCTGATTTTTCTCCAGATCTCTTATCATCTCTGATATAATATTTATACTTAGTAATGATCTGTCTTCCCTCACTAGAAAGGAAGCTCCAGGAAAGCAGGTGTTTTTTCTGTTTCGCCTGCTACTATGGGCCTGGCAAACAGTGAAGAGTCAGCATATAATACAATTGTATTGGGTCAATATACAACACAATTGTTGAGGTTGTTGATCTCAGAAGAGGGCAGTGGTGGTAGGGGGTGGATAGTCATTTAGTTGACTTTATTTTATACACCTGGCTGTGTTTACATTATATGAGATGTACAAATTGCTTTTGAAATCTAAGAGAACAATACAGCAATGTATTGAAAAGCAAAACACATAGTATACTTCCTGGCATTACCTGACTCTGAATAAATGATTGTTTCTTTCTTCTAACTCCTAATTTCCTCAACTCTGTAACTTATGTTCTCCCCTCTGTGGTCAGAAAAGAATTTTCTATGTATGTTACAATTTAGTGTAAATTTAAAACGAGTTTTTAACTTTCTCAAGGTTGTTTGCATTTAATTGTATAACACATTTGTTTTGTTTTCCTCTGGCAAAGAAAGTAGAAAGCAAGGACCAAAACGGGTCTCTGGGGTAGGCTGGGAAGTAAATCTGGTTTACATGGTCACAGAGAGATAACGGAGAAAAATAGGGAGGCAATAGGGAGGAAGAGAAGGAAGAGCAGGAGGCTGGTGTGGGCTAGAGAAAGCAGGTAACAGGGGCTAGACCCTAAATCAGTAGAGAGAGTCTGGACATTGAAGATAGGTTATTACTAGGAGGAAGGAGGCTGATGTGGAGAAATGGGAAGCATGATGACTGCCTGATGCCTATCCTTAAAACCTCCTGGTTATCACACAATCATGTTATCTCAGATCTAGAAAGGCCTGTAATATCATCTACTCTACTGCCTTTGATTTACAGATAAGGGAATTCAGACCTCACAAATTCAGCCTCCTAGTTCTTACGCAGACATTTCAAAAGTGGTTATAGTTGTGGAGGGTATGGTGCATTATCTCTTCTTCCAAGAGAACAGGTACATTATTTTTCAGAGCTTGGGGTAATGAATGGTTCTAGGCTCCTGGGCTGCTAAGGAAGTAGCAACTCTCATGGGATAAGTACTTTTTGAATTGAGAGGTGTATTAGATCCCACAGGATACCACAGGATTCCACAGGATGTCATATCAGAGGGCAACGTTTATAGATCTGAACTAGTCAAGTGGTCAGTAGGAAATCAGCCCAGGGTGGCATGAAAAGAACTTCCACAAGTCTCCACTTCCTTACTCACTTCCTAAAATTATCTTGCCACTGAATCCCACTAACAACTGGGATATCTCACCAACATAAACTTTTGGAGCTTTCTTGTTCTATTTAGAGCCTGTTTGTGTTTCTTTGTAAACTATATGAATGTCAGGCTGAAGAGAACAGGTAGCTTAAAAATTATGTTCTCTAAACCTTCACCACCAGGCTGAAAAGGAAATGAATGTCAAGATCAGCTGCGTAGGATAATAAATTTGATTAGCAGAAAACGCTCATGGGTGAGAACACTGGGACAGGAAGCAGCAATATACTGTGACTGGTGAGGCAAAGCTGAATGTCAGTGCTTAATTGCAAAGCAGGAGGCCATTATCCACTGGCAGTAATTCCCCTGGTGACTTTGTTTGTTTTATAACAAATTATTAAAGCAGTGGGAGAGCAGCAAGTTAGCAAGCAACGAGCTGTCTTTGACAGGGGCTGTCTCCTGCTTCCAGGTACTGTGGCTTTGTGGCTCCAGCCGTTGCAGGTTGTGGCACCTGAGTGAGATGGAGAACGTGAAAGGGGCCTACACCCAGTGTTTTGGCACCTCTACAATTCTATTCATATACATCTGGATGTCTGAGGATAGGGTTTGGACTAACAGGTTTATTCCCTTGCCACCTACTAGCTGTGAGATCTGGTGCAAATTCAGCTGACTGAACCTATTGAACAGCTGTGAGAATGATCCTCAAAGACCTCCTCCCTCAGGGAGAATGATTTAATCAAGGTCCCAGCTACTGAAATCCAGATACCAAAGCAGACCTATTCCTGGGACAAGGAACATTTGGTCTGCAACCTTGGTTCACGGACTCCCTGGTCTACTGTCCTTAGCTCAAGGATTCCCTGGCAACATTGCAGAGCCTTCCTTAGAGTCCAGAATATTAGAGGGTGCATTTTCCTTCTCCTTTTCATTCAGGAGCAAACTGGACTGTAGTCTGATGGCTTTCTAACTCCCTTCCTATTTCCTTTATCACAGGCATCTTCCCTAACAAGATTCTTGAAGTTTTAATCCCAACTAGATTTCTGTTTCTTGGAAGATTCAGACTAACACGACTCATTTTTCTCATTTATAAAATAGGAAATATTTCTTCATGCTTTCCTTGCAGAGGTGTTATAGAGATTAAATGCAACAATGTATGAGGGATGTCTAAAACAATGCCTGGAAAATAGCAGGTGATAAAATAGCAGCTGTTCCCTGTTGTTGTTCCGTTGCACTACATGTGGGTTGAGCCCCAGCCCAGAAATTGATCAGAACCTGTGTTCCCAGAAGGTGTAAGAGCTGAGGCAAGGCAGAGGCATGTTTGCCCATCTACATCATGGTCTATGATATATCTAGAAGTTTAATACCATTTCTAGTGTTCTGGGAAGTTTGGGGGGTTTCATCAGGGTGATACAGAAATATCTAAGATCAAAATCTCTTTTTTCTGAAAGATAAAGAAGGGATGAATTCTCTGGTTCTTTGAAGCCTTGAATTCCAATGAAATCACCTCTCCTGATGATGTTTGTATTTAAAGTCATATTTCTACTTGCCAAATGACACATTGTATCTTCCCTGTCAATGGAATCAGTGAGCAAGTGGAGAAAATTGAAGGAGTGGCTTTTCTGTTCATGAATTGAGTGCGTGGTAGTGTGATCCACTATCCACCTGCTTATTCTATTAGCAAGTAATGCAGAACAGTCACTCACAGCCTGGCATGGGGGTGGAAATCTTGTTTTTATCAAACTTATTCCAGACACCTGGGAGCTATAGAAATCTGTATTCAGTTAAGGAAATGTAATCAAACTTAAAGGTGTGAGTTACCTCTGAAGCACAAATATATGATAAATATATATCCAGGGACTGTACTTTCCCAGGCAAACAGACATTTTCAAAATGCCAACTGGCAATAAAAGGAATCAGGTGATAGTGACCAGAAGCACTAACATGAAAACAGGTATCAGAAACATTTTCAAAGCCATATCTTCCTAGCAATTCTGAAGGAGAATGGATTTTCAAAAGGCCAGCAAAGGCTTCAGCATGGTTATTCTCTTCAGTCTAAGCTAAAGGCTTTCTTCATTGATGTCTACTCTCTATCTTCCTCCTTCAGCCATTCAGCTTTTCTTTACCTCAAACTTACTGCTTCATAGACAGAATTTTCAGTACACAATCCAAGTGTTTTTCAAATCTTTTTGGCTTTTGACCTTGGGCCAATCCCCCTCTCTGTTTCTGCATGCACCTGCCCAGCAGGATGTTAACATAAATGCTCTCAGTGTCCAGGTGGAGAGCAGCTCTTTGCATAACTGTCCTAGAGCCAGATGCGCTTACGACTTAGTACTCAGTCTAAATGTGTCAGAGACTTTAAACCCAGTTATACATCTATTAGGAAGAGATTCACACATGCTGGTTCCTTATACTCATTTTTATTCTAATTTGGCAGTTCCAAATGGAACCTAACTGTAATTTTTCAAGAGCTTTGGGCCACTGGTATGGAATGCTAGGCTCACAGGAGCCTTGGAAGGGAATTTGGTCCAGTCCCTGTGCTCACAAGCAAGGTGGGGCTCAGAGCTGGTTGATTTCCTCACTGCTCATTTTGGTTGTGCTAGAATCTGGTCTGCCAAGTTGCACAACTGCAGGGAGGGCTTTCCACAAAGCTGTGTCATGCATCCTGTGCTGGCATAACATGGAATTAAAGAATGCTAGAGCTGCCATGGAGCTAACATCTGTTGGCCAAACCTGCCCAGTTCTCAGAAGTGGAAACCAATGGCCAACAAAGTAGGTGACTTACCCATATCTCACCACTAGTTAAGAATCCCTGGAGTGTTTTACACTTGAAAAGCTGAAGCCAAGAATAAAGCTCCCAAGTATGGTAATCATGGTTTACCAGGCTGTCTTCCTATTGTCTTACTTCAGATAAATTAATTTTAGAGTCATTTTTGGATCAATATTTAATTTAACCAATACTTAATTTAATGATAACATTTAATTTGATGATTCAAACATACTTAATTTTTAATTTTTAATTTGGTAATATTTTACTTTGAGGGGGAGCAAAAATATCTATGTTATTTTCCTCTCTTTTTTGTGCAATTTCTTATGGCAAAGATTTGTAATTAATTTATATGCCAGAAAGAAGTATCCTCCTATGAGGAACACCTTTGTACTGTAAAGGTGATTGTTCACTGGGGAAGACATGCCCTTCAGTAAGTTTTTATAACAAGAAATAGTCCCCTGGCTTTAAAACTTTCAGGCACCATATTGCTTGACACAAAGAGTGGGGATTAGCTGGATTTGCTAGATTTTGCAATTCATTTTGTGTCTCAGGGCACTTACCTGACTATATCCTTGGAACGAGAGGACTCAGAAAGACATTTCTAATGGTTTCTGGAAGCTCTGAAAATGTTTTATAACATATGTATGGGTGTATATATACATACTTAGCTAACACTTGCTGAGTACTTTAATATGTACAAGACACTGACCTAATCACTTTACATTATTTACTTCACCCAGTGAAGATGAGTAGTATTATGTTATGGATGAAAAACTGAGGCCTTTGAGAAGTTAAGTGGCTAACTTAAGATTGCTTAGCTAGCTAGTGGCAGAACTGGGCTGCTGAGTTCAACCCTTATATTCAACCTAAATGATACACTGTAGGACCTACCCTCAAGCCTGGAACTACGGTGCAAAGGGAGAACTTTACATTCCTGTTTTCACACTCAAATGTTCCCTTTTCCAAAACCACCCTGGCCCACTTTGACCCCATCCTATACCGATAAAAACCCCAGGCTCCACAGGCAAAGGAGCAGCAAATAAGGAGAGAAGAGAAGAAGCAGCTGAACATCAGAGAGAAGCAGCTTGACTTGAGAGGGATGGCTTTGTGGCAGGACCCCAGAGAAGAGTTCAGCCCATGTATTAGTCTATTTTCACACTGCTGATAAAGACATACTTGCAACCAGATAACTTATAAAGAAAAAGAGGTTTAATGGATTCATAGTTTCACATGGTCAGGGAGCCTTAAAATCATGGTAGAAGGCAAAAGGCATGTCTTACATGGTGAGACAAGAGAGAATGAAAACCAAGCGAAAAGGTTTTCCCCTCATAAAACTATCAGATCTGGTGAGCCTTATTCACTACTATAAAAACAGTATGGGAGAAAATGCCCCCATGATTCAATCATTTCCCACCAGGTCTTTCCTACAACATGTGGGAATTATGGGAGCTACAATTCAAGGTGAGATTTGGGTGAGGCCACAGCCACTAGGGATAGCTGAACTTCAGTGAAAGACCACCTTCCCCTCCATCAACTTTCCAGCTCTCCATCTCTCTCAGAGCCACCTTCATTGGCAATAAAATCCCCCTTATTTACCATTTTCAATTCATTCATGCCACCTGATTCTTCCTGGCTGCTGAACAAGAGCTTGGGATACGGGCTGTCACGCTGAGCTGTCTAAACTTAAGATGTTGGTGGATGGCAAAGCTAAAAGAGCACTGTAACACATGCCCTCTGGGGCTCCAGGAGTCATGAGCACCTCACGCCTCTACCAGACACTGTCATGGAGCCACACAGAATTCTGCTCCTGCTGCCACACAGAAGCACTTACCTGGCTCCGGCACCCACTCACCTCCATGCTCCCCCTCCCACAAGGTGTTAAGAGCTGCAGGCTGAGTAAATGAGGCCTGTGAATGGGGTCAAGGAAAATTTCCTGTTTCAGGCTTACATTCAGGTCTCAGTTCTCAGAGGAATCTTTCTAATACCTAAATTGTTAAAAGTTATGTAACCTTCCACCAAGAAAGCAAGTTCCTCCATTTTGATATGTATTGTGTGCAGCCTCTGACAACTGTCAAAGGAGAAGATAAGAGTTCAGTCCTTGCCCACAGCCAATGGCTTTAATGTTTCTTCCATCTATTTTCCAGGAGCAAAGGATATCTATTAGAAAATAATTAGTCTATCAAACATTAAAAGAACTAATACTAATCCTTCTCAAACGCTTCCAAAAAATTGAAGAAGACAGAATATTTCCAAACTCATTTTATGAGGTCAACATTAACTTGATACCGGAACCAGACAAGGAGACTAAAAAGAAGAAAATTATAGGCCAATATCCCTGATAAGAATAGTTGCAAAAATTCTCAACAAAGTACTAGAAAACCAAATTCAATAGCAAATTAAATGGATCATACATCCAGAACCAGACGAACCAGATGTAGAAAATCATAGGCCAATATCGCTGATGAACATAGATACAAAAATTCTCAACAGAATACTAGCAAACCAAATTCAATGGCACATTAAACAGATCACACACCATGATCAAGTGCACTTTATCCCAGGGATGCAAAAAATGGTTTAACATCTGCAAATCAACATGTCAAACATTACATTAACATAATGAAGGACAAAATGTATCTGATCATCTCAATAGATGCAGTAAAAGCATTTGACAAAATTCAACATCTGTTCATGATTAAAAACTCTCCACAAATTAGGTATAGAAGGAATGTACCTCAACACCGTAAAGACCATATGTGGCAAGCTCACAGCTTACATCATCCTAAACAATAAAAAGCCAAAACCTCTTTCTCTAAGTAACAAGACAAGGGTGTCCACTCTTGCCACTTGTATGCAACAAAACACTGGGAGTCCTAGCCACAGCAATTAGGCAAGACAAAGAAAGAAAAGACATCTAAATTGGAAAAGAAGAAAAATTGTACCTATTTGCAGATGACATGATCTTATATATTAAAAACCCTAGAGGCTTCACCAAAAAACTGGTAAAACTAATATATTCAGTAAAGTTGCAGGGTATAAAATCGATATACAAAAATCAGTTGTATTTTTATATACTAATAATGAACTATCTGAAGAAGAAACCAAGAAAACATGGATGAAAGGAATTGAAGAAAACACAATAAATGGAAAGATAGTGCATGTTCCTGAATTGAAAAATTAATATTGTTAAAACATCTATACTACCCAAAGTGATCTACAGATTTAATGCATTCCTATCAAAATCCCAGTGGCATTTTTTCACATAAATAGAAAACGCAGCTCTCATAATTTGAATGGAAACAAAAAAGAGTCTGAATAGCTGCAGGAATTTTAATTTTTAATTTTAAAAAGGACAAAACTGAAGGCATCATACTACCTGACTTCAAAACCCACTATGAAGCTACAGCAATTAAAACAGCATGGTAGTTGCATAAAAACAGATATTGATGAACAGAATACAGAACCCAGGCATCTATGCATTTATGATCTATGCATTTATGATCAATTTATTTTTAACAAATATATCAAAACATACAATGGGGAGAGTACAGTCTCTTCAATAAATAGTGTTGGGAAAACTGGATATCCACATGAAGAAGAACAAATTAGACCCTTATCTCACCCAGTATATAAAAATCAACTCAAACTTAATTAAAAACTTAAACATTAGATGTAAAACTATGAGGAGAAAACATAGGGAAAAAGGTCCGTGACACTGATCTGGGCAAAGATTTTTTTTGATATGACACCAAAAGCATAGGCCAGAAAAGCAAAAATAACCAAGTGGGACTACATTAAACTAAAAACATCTGCACAGTGAAAGACGCAATCAACAAAATGGAAAGCCAATCCAGAGGATGGGAGAAAATATTTACAACCCACATACCCAAAAATGGGCACTATCCAAAATATATAAATAACTCATACACCTCAAAAGCAAACAAAATAAAGACACCCAAATAACCTGATTAAAAATGGGCAAAGGACCTGAATAGATGTCTTTCAAATAGGGCATATGTATATATACAAAAGCACAGGCTTGTAGTACTCTACCTTTAAAAGTCATGGAGTTTTCTTTTTTTTTTTCCTTTATTTTTTTAAATTTTAAGATTCATGGGATAGAAGTGGTTTTGTTACATGGATATACCACATAGGAGTGAAGTCTGGGGTTTGATGGTACCCATCACCTGAATAGCAAACACTGTGTCCATTAGGTAATTTTCGAATCTTCACTCCCTTTTGGTCTATTTCCCCAGGTGTTCACTCCTCCAGGTCTATTACTCCCCTCTATATGTCCATACATACCCATTTTTTAGCTCCTACTTATAAGTGAGTACATGCAGCGTTTGATTTTCTGTTTCGGAGTTATTTCACTTAGGGTAATGGCCTACAGCTCCATCTGTGTTGCCACAAAAGACATAATTTCATTCTTTTTATGGCTGTGTAGTTAGTCCTTATAGTCATGTGCTGCCCCTCCTAACATCTCAATTCTTCCAATACAGAGAGGCCATCTTCTGAGCTGGTGTCTTACTGGATAAGCCTTCCTAACAACAAAATTCTCACAAAGTTGGTCTGCTTCATTTTATTTTGTTTCATGGACCTAGATATTTTTTATAATTACAGAAATAATAATAAATCAACCTTTGAAAGACAAAAAGAGTCTCCATATTGAAGCCTGTTGTGCATACATGTTAAATAAATGTTTTTCCTCCTATTAAAAAAAGGAGAAAAGGACATATACTCATATTCTTGGTATAGATGGTCCTAAAATTGTCTCAGTGGTTTCTGCTATATTATAGATTCACACAACTTGCTTTGGTAGGATTAAGTCTAATTTTATTTTGGATTCATGAAATTGTAATAATACTCCTCAATGTATTTTTTAAAAACAGCTCAACATAGTCTGTTGTGCAACGTAACAATGGTTCAATAAGAAAAAAAATGTATAATTGCTTTGTAACTACCAAAAAGCATTTAGCAAAATTCAACAACCATTCTTAATGAGAATTCTTGGAAAGAGGAAGAGAAAGGAATACTCTTAGCATTACACACATGCACACACACACACACACACACACACACACAACATTTCAAAAATTAACATAAAATATATCTAACAGTGAAACATAAAAAAATGTATTAAAAATAAGATCAAAACTAGGCTGATTACAGTGAATGCTGTTATGTAACTTAGCCAGTACTTCTGGAGAAAGTTAAGGCACAAGTAATAGACAAGCTGTGTTTGGTTTATAAGTTTACTATATTGACAGCATTTTTGGTGGTCTTGGTATGTTTTTTATAAATGCAAGTTTATTAAGAATTTATGTGGGGTTGTGAAATTAGAGGCATCATCTCATTTGGATGTTGGAATCACCCCTAAACCTTGATTGGACCATTGACAGATGTTTGGCAGTCAATATGTCTGTGCCTGGCAGGATACCATTTTTGTTTTCTGTAACTGACTTTGCATTTCTTCTCCTCTAGGTAGAACTAGTAACTCTGGTTGATCTTCTCAATAAAGTTATTGACCCTACATAAATGTCACAGCCAGCCCCACATTTAGCAATGAGATCTAAACCTGCTCTTCACACAGAGAAGTAATGGAGCATAGGGGTTAAGCATGCAAATACTCGAACACAACAGCCTGAATCCAAATCTTGGTCCAGCCAATTACTAGCTGGTGACTCAGGGCTTGTTGCTTAAGCTCTCTATACCTCACAGTCCCTGTCTGTAAAATGGAAACAGTATTAATAGCATCTACTTTATAGCTTTGTTGTGAGGATTAAATGAGTTAATATAAGGAAAGTGCTATGAAATGTGACCTAGCAGGGAGGCATAGTATATCTCTCCACACTGTGCTACAACCACCAAGGACATTACAGTTTCTCCAATCCAACTCTCATTTTACAGATGAAGAAGCTGCAATCTGATGTAGGGCCTGAAGTCATTTTCCCAAGTTCACAAAGTTAGTTGATGGCCAGTTCAGAGCAAATATGTCTTTGGTTATCTAAAGAAGCACAGACAACTTGAATGTTGTGTCATTCCCATCCTTTTAATGAAGTTTGTGCTCATAAAACTATAATAATAATAAACAATAAAACCACCCAATCTTACTAAGCTATTTCCCTTGCGGGAGAGTCGAATGTGACATGTTTTCTAATCCTAAATTTCTTGGAATATGTAAACAAATGAAATAATCACATTAATCACATACCATTTCAAATTTCCGTTACCACTCACGTCTTTAAAGTTTTCAATACTAAGAATGCAAAGTAGAATAGTTTTCTTATCCACATATCCCTGGGTCTCACACAAGGTCAAACTCATTTAATATTACATGAATGTTGAAGAGAAAGTAGCTCTACAGTCTATAGTTCATGACATAAAACTTAAATTTAGTGTCCCACATCTCAGAACAGGAAAATAAGCCAAAATTCTCTAGTAATAATCCTTCCCAAGCATTATTTCCCAAGAGACTCTAAATTGTTCCCATGTCACACTCAATTTGCTCCCATAATCATTTTTAATTTCCATTCTTAATCTCCATTTTGAAAATTAAGATGCTGACTTCCAGCACAGGTTCCTTCTTAAATGTCTTATTAAACACTAGGGGCTAGCTTCTGATTTGTAAAATGGTCTTAAATAGAAGTTGTTTTAATATTCATAGCTATATTTAATTTTAAGGGGCAGGAAATACTAGCTTCTGTGAGATGTCCTTCATTTTATTTGTTAGGTATAAGCTGGCCAGAGTAGGAAATGGGAAGTCCAATCTTAAAGGTGATCAGTGCAATTATTTTGTATTATAATTGCAAAACATGCCAGTCTAGCTCTCCATTTTCCTGGAGTATGTAATTTTAATACCATGACCACAATTCTATAACAGACTTGTCAGAAAGAACCTATGACTTACTCATTTGATTCTTGAAATCTACAATCAAAGAGTCATTTATTTAGGTCAGTATTTTCTAAGTTTGGTTAATTTTTACCTGTTTTTTTTTTTTTTTTTTATTTTTTTTTTTTTAATCCCACCTGTGATCTACTGAGTTAGAATCTGCAAGAGATGGATTTAGGAATGTACCTTTCATAAGAAGTTCATGTGTTTCTGGGAGTTTACTAAGTTTGAGAAGCTTTCCTTTATTTAAGACGTATGTTCTGCTATTAAGAGGCATACCTTTGGAAACTGAAGATATTTAAGCTCTTTGATGACTGATTTACATCTGAACCCATGTGATCTATCCTGAGAACAATTGTGAAGCAAGAGCTGTGAGTAACAGCACTGAGGAAGAGAGAAGAGATTGAGGGAAGACAGATGCCCATGGGCTTGTACCCCATTTCTATATCAGCAGGGCAGGAGGAAATGAAAACTCCTCTATGAGGAATATGCTCTTGGCTCCCCACATGCTACTTTCTAGAGTATAAATGACTGTATTGATTGGAGTCTGCATATTTTATCATGATCTATAGTAAAATAGATGCTTCTCTTTTGGAAAAGTAAATGCAGAATAAACCAATTTCAATGTATGTGTTTAATGCACTGAGGATGTAAGAACCTGACGGTTTAGGTAAATTATACTCTAAAGGTTATTTTTTCTTAGTTTTCTTTTTATAACAGTGAAAACAAATAACTTCTAATGTATTCAGTGTATCGTTTTCTAAATTTGTATTGTGTTATACATTGAAGTCTAAAGCCTGTTTCCCTTTAGTGAGTGTGGCAACCTAGGGTCTTGGCCTCCTGTAGACTAGATCTAGCATATATGAGTGAATACCCCTCAATTCTGGAAAGAAAGAATAAAGATGTTGCCAGAGAATCCAGTACAGCTTTTCCAGTAACAAACAAATGCATAAACAATTAAACAAACATTAAGCATCTGTGCCCACGTCTGCGCTGTTACAAGAGCATCTTCATCATATTTGAACTTTTAAAAATACGATAAAACTGGAATTATTTGTACATGATGTGTAAAAAGTTCACCTTGAAATGATTTATTATGCTGTATTTTTAAAAATTATACTGCAGTCACAGTTTATTCAGTTTTAACTAGTTCTATCTAAATCTAAGAATTTGAACACAAAACGATTAATGCAGGTGCAGCCCTCATGGTCCAATATAACTTTCCTTTAAATTATAAAGACTGAATAATTTCTTTTTTTGTTTTTAATTATATATTCTATGATGGTACTGCCCTTTGAATAAGATATTAAATAATATCAAATTATGGAGATGAATTAGAAATTAATACCATTGAAATGACCTGAGACAATATGATAAAGAATAGATAAATGAATGGAGAGATAGATAAATAGATAGATGGACTTTCAGCAGGGAAGATACAAAAATCTTCTTTTATATTTTATAAAGATCACTCTATTGTTTGTGTAGCAAATTAATTTTAAAAGGAGAGAAGACCAATAATGATGACAGTAAAATACTTGGTAAACAGTGAGGGAGTGAAGCAGTGTCCCTTAACATCATAGCACAGAGTTTCAAGGAAGAAGTCCTCATGGTGGCTTCATTGATAGATGATCTCCGTCTCTGGTCTATAGATTTAGGGTCCAGTGCTTGTATTTCATAACAATTGTTAGATTCTGTGATCTCACACAACTAATTAGTGATATACATAGAATGCAAATATAAGTTTCTCTGACTCTAAAATCACAGTACTCTGTGTTTGTATTGGTGTGCATTTTTATATCCTATGTAAACCACCTAGCATTTAAATTAAACGCTAACCACTGGTAAAGCTATCAATATTTTAAACAAATGAATTATTAGACGAACCCATGGCAAAAAGAATGATGTGACTACACAGCATAAAAATTGACTGAAAATTAACATCTCTCTATAACATAAACAATGGAACTTATAATATTAAATATGAATATTAACCTGAACTTGGCAGTTATTTGTATTAACCATATAATTAATGTTAAATAAAAATATGTCTGAATGCCTAATATAAAGAGATCTTCTCTGGTAGCAAAATTAAAAGTGAAAGCCTACTACTAGGTATAAATTTTTTAGTATTAAAAGTATTTAGGAAAAAGAGTATCCTGTTCTGAAAGAGTAGCTGACAAACATCTATTCTACCACTGATTTCTTTGCACTATAAACTTATGTGAGTAAAGCCCTTTCCTGAGCAGATTTATATTATGGCAATATAATTATTTTTATCATGAATTCAATTATTCAAAGCTAGTCTTTCAGTCACAACTAATTTTGTACTATGGTGACTCATATGTCTCACCATTAAATAAGGAAGCATATACTGTTAGATTTTTTAAGATAACTAAATCTAAAGATTTGCATAACCTTGTTATATTTCTATTGACTTAGGTGTGTTAAACTAAATATTATAAGTAAAATAAATGAACTGTTTTGCCATTATTTAAAAAGGAAAAATGTGACGGTGCAAAGTGTCAGGAGTCACTGTGTTGCCTACTCATGGGCTGAGTGCCACCACTGTGAAGCTGCATCTCTGCTGCTAAATGGCCCACATCATGACTCAGCGTCACACAGACTGGTCTCAATGCCAGGTCGTACATTTTGTAACTCTGATGTAAGTGAGCCCTATGGACTAGTCTTTCTTCCCTTAAGAAATAAGGGTGTACCAGAGGTCCCCAAACAATAACACCGATTTTCACCCTCATGGAAACTGCCTCAAATGGCAGGGATGAAATCTATGAGAATGCAAGGGTCTCAATTTCTCACTAAAGAAGGTAGCCTCTCTAAAGAAGGTAGAACAAATTTTACTGGCTCCTATATGTCAAAATGTAAGGGAAAGAATGGAGGCAGATTATCAAGGAGGCTCCACTAATTAATGACTCCCTGTCATGTAGTATGATCTCAAATCTATAGGCAGAGGATATGCTGAGGTCCCTGAGTCAGGCTCCCGGGTACTGAGGGCTGTACATACCTTGTTGTTACAGAGTATCATTGGGCAAACCAGGACCTGAACTGAAATGTCTTAAACCACAGAAAATGGCCAGCATTTCTTCCCTCTTTTGAATAATTTTATTTTTATCAGATAGATTTAGGGAAAACCCCAGCTTTGCCACTTATCTAATATTTGTCCTATAATAAGTGAATCAAATACTTATGTATAACAAAGAGGTAATAATAATTGTTGCCTGCCTCATTGGATCCACTAGGTTCTGGCTGGCACAGAACCTACACAAAAGAAATGTTCAATATATGCTAGCATCCATTTTTAACACAGAGATAATATTTTACCAGAAAATCAAACTATTGTCATACCTCATTTTTGTTTAAATTTTAGAAGGATTTTGTGATTCATGAAAGGTAATAAAATTATAATAAAGATTTTAAAATATACCTTGTAATGGATGAAAGTCACTTTGATAGTATTGGAGTTGAACAATAACTTCCATAGTGGAAAAATTTTTAAAGAATGAGAATATGACAGTTACTAAACTGATTTCTGCTCTTATAGTGAATAACTATATTGGTAAAATTAGGAGAATTATGACTATTTGCCTAAGTCTATTTTGAATAACATTGCCTCATTATATCAATTCTAGTAGAGTTTACATGTAGAAACTATTAAATAGAAAAATAGCAATCTGACATCTGCAGGTGGCTCTGTGATTACAGATTAGGATTTTCCTTACTTTCAAAGACTCATTAATGAGATCTATTGTGCAATGGCTCAAGTCCATTTCATTCCGTTTTGGAATCATTGCCTATGGGCTGCTTAATAACCCAGCAAAACTGTGTTTGCTCAACCAAGAAATAGAAAACCTACTTGAAGAAGAGTGGTAATGATTTTTAAGAAATGATACAGTTTTGTCTTGCTCTCCAAAACAGTGATAATGAAGTCCAAAAAGACTTAATTGCAAAATCACACCAGGAGTTAGCGGGGCAAGGCCGAGGCTAACTCTCAATTCAGATTTCTTGACCATTAGCTCAGTGAATGTCTGGCATAGACATCCTTTTGTTTGTGTTTTTTGCTTAGCATGTCCAAGGACTTCAATGTGTTAACCTTTACCTGGATGTGCAATCTTCCATGATCATTACAGAATTTAAATGCTGAGCATATGGCCTTTAAATATCCAGTATTCACAGAGTAGAGGAAGAGTTACCAGTGTTAGTAGAGGAAATCTCTAACTCACACGCTCTTTTTGCTTACACCCTCCTACTCATCCACATGTCATTCTGGAGCTTCCTTTCGGCTGGCATAGCTCATTGCACTTTCCTTCTGCTGTAGACTCTGTCTTTAGTTTGACCTTCTCTCCCAATTTCAGCTTTTTCCCTCCATCTACTGCCTTTTCTTCAGCAGGTTTGGGTCACTGTTTCTCTACTTTGCCTTATTAAGTGTTGGTGGTCAAGGCAAATATATAATTTGGAACAATATTGACATGGACAGTAGAGGTAGATAAAGATACGGAAGGAAAAGATAAAGGAAGACAAAACCTTTCTAACATGTCATTTTTGGAAAATATCCAACAAGTGGTACTAGAGGGTCAATCTTACTGTGTAAAATAAAGGATCTAATTTCCCCCCCTCTTTGAAATTGCCCCAGCCCAGTGCGCCCTCAGCTACCTCCCCACCCTGGTGCTGCTTCCTTTCTCCCTCAGATTCCACCATGGTTCTTCACTTCCTGCAGCTGCCCCTGTTCAAATTCAGTGGAACACACGCAAGGCCACAGTGTGGAGTAGGACCTTATCTCACATTGTGAGGTATACATGCTCCAGACATCTGAATGTGGAATTAAGGATCCATTTTTATTTAAAGCATTACTATGTGAATACTCAGCACTTAATTGTGCAATAGGCGAAGTCCCTACTGAGGGCACCAGCACAGCTGTGGCAAGGGAAATGAGACGAATTCATCCCCTCTTTGGATGCACTCACTGGAGATGTTTGCAAACAAAAAAAATAAATAAAGAGTTATTTTTTTCAGGGATACAAATGAATATTGTGCCATTATAAAAAAGCAGTACGTTATCTTGAATCATGTGTAAGGGTATCGTAATCTTTGCAAGATCTTTGTAGTACTTACATCTTAACACAACCTAGTGGCATTTCTTGTATACTACAGTTTAAAAACATTTCTAAGGGTTCACCTGTGGACCAATCCTGTGTAAGACATCATCTACTTGGGAAAAGTTCATTCTGAGCTTCAATCAGTCAATTTACAAATTTACCAAACTGTTAACAAGTTAAAGACTACCTATAACCTATAAGATATTTTACCTCTTCAAGTGCCTTGAAATTACTCAAAAAAGCAATTTATAACCCAGTTTTTAAAATCCTAAGAGAAAAAGTTAGTCATAATGAGAAGCATCTATTTAAGACCAATTGGTAAAAATATCCCTATCTTTTACTCAAATGAAATTTATTGTTGCTGTCCAAGTATATTATTTATCTTTAGAGTTGTATTATCTTCATTCAAAAGCTACTATTCCTTTACCTAAATAGTGTTCTAAAAGTTCACTTCAAAAAAATGCAGTGAATTTTAATGGCTTTTGTTTGGAAAGCTGTTTTCTGACATAATTGGGAATGACTTATGTTATTGTAAATTCATGATTAGGAGTGAGTAGCTTATGTAAATGAGGTAAAAAGAGATTTTTGATTTGATATTTTTCCCCATCAAATTCTTCCATTGGCTTAAGTGACATGGAATCATCTTTCAGCCCATGGTGTCCTTAAATAGTAAGATAATCCCCAGTGCACAACTCTCTTGGCCCAGGAAAACTACAGAAGGGATGTAGAGATAAGCCAGGGTGGATGTGAGGATGGTGGAACACTATCTACCTGCTCTTCTTGCTTGTGAAATCATGGCCAACACTATTTTAGTGCCAAAACCTATCTCACGAATTCCCAGCAGTGAATCAGTAAGGCTGAAAAATGGCATAATCTGATGTAGTCATATTTATTATGTGAAAATTTATGTAATTAATTAATAGAACTATTTTTTAAGATTTAGGCTCCAAGCTCACCTTTTGTAATTTTCTTTTCATAGTAAAGATGTACAGACCTAATTAAACTAATAATTGTTTTTCAATAATTGGTACTTAAACTGTTCCTTGGGCATAAAATTTGAAATGATTTGATGACAGATGAGAAGAGACAGTGTTTGCATCCCAGATTGCAGTGCATGTGGTGGTGGCCCACATCTAATTTATTTATATATAGTGATTATTATATTGTGGATAAATTTCTCCTGTAGCTGCATGTCCTTTCAAATTTAGAACCTGAACCTCTTTGGTGGACTGTATGTTATATAATTCTGTGGCCAGTTTAAATCTAATAAGAAAATTGGCTTCATTACAATACATTAATCTTGTAAAGATATGATCCTTAAAGCAATAACAAATGGTTTTCTCAAAATATGTCAAAATATAAAAGATTTAAAATTTAATAGGAAGGTTTGAGGATATGTGTGTGTGCATGTGTGTGTGTGTCTGTGTGTGTCTATTTGTCTGTGTGTACCATCAATAAACCTCACTGTAGTAATACATGACCCAGTAATTTGTATGCCAGATTTTTAGGTCTATAGCAAAGTTGGGAATTAGAAAGTGGGTAAAAGTGCCCCCTGAGATAAATGCGTTAAAGCTATGCGCTTTTCTTCAACAGCAAGAGACACACAAATTTACCTTACTTAGTCACCCAGCCATCCAATGTCTACAGGGCACCCATTACATGCCAGGCATTGCATATAATAAACGTGGGATCATGAGGGTGGGCTACTCTGTCCATAAGAAGCTCTGAGTTAACTGAGGAAACAAATGGGAACAAATCACTATGATAAAATATTAAATTTGAATAATAGAAGTATGTATTTAATTGTAAGAGCACACAGGAGTAATTATGTCTGAGGAAAGCATCCCAGAGGAGATATTTAAATGGGAGCTAAACAGATGAGTAAGCATTTGGAAGACAGGAAAGAGACAGTTGACATTTCGAACCACAGGAAGAATCTAGCACTAGGTTTTATGCTCAGACATGAGCCAAGAGTCTATGTGGCTATGTGGGTGAATGTATGGGGCAGAGATTTTTTCTAAGCTGTGATAAATAAAGAGTAGCATTCTGTCCTTAAAGTCATTCATAATTTATTCCCCCAAATTTTCACTGAGAGCCACATTGATAGAATTATTGGGTCACTGCCCTGTTCTGCATAACAAAAGTAAATTAGCTTCCTGTTCCCAAAGATTTCTGTTGAGATGTAGGGGTAATACATAGTATATTAGCTGACCAGCCTAGGTGGGGACATGGATAGAATGGAGGAAGAAGAATACAAGTTAACAGTAAAAGCACTGCTGCCTGGAGGAACATATGATAGGAAAATACAGCTGAATTCACCTCACAAACCGTAAGGACCTCATTGCATCTCTGTGCACTACAATAATTCATACACGTCATGTTCCTCTGAGTCACCAAGAAAAAATTACATCATAAAATTTTATAATCAGAATAGAACTTAGAGGTCATCACTTTCCTTCCGTCTCAAATCACTGCTGAAGACTGATGTCTAGTTTCTCCTTTTTCTGCTGAAAGTGAAATGAATTTCAGCATTTGTAAGGCTGTTAGTTTACTCTCACTTTAGACAGCTCTGAGGGTGGTAAAAATCTCCATATGCTCTACTGAAATCTGCCTCCCTGTTAATTTCCTCCCCTGGGGAGTTCTTGAGAAGATGAATCAACTACTATCTTTTGCTCTTCAAACCTTGGAGTTCTATTTGATGTTGGATAAGAGAATAGAAAAAATGTGTCTGTAGGAGCTTTCAGCTCTTTAAGATCTCCAGTGTGCAAAGAATAGTCTCTCCAGGGACTCTGTCATTTGTTTCATTCCTGGCTGCATATATGCCAAGCTATGGCCATGCTAGGTTCCACAATGATGTGTTTTCTGGCATATTTATGAATACAATTCACAGGCTGACATTTTTCCTCCTTGGGGATGCAAAGCCAGTGTGCCAAAATGACCTACAGCATTCTCAGGCCCACTCTAAGCTTCTTTCTGTATAAGTCATAAACATACAGAAAAAATTGCAAATCTCTTTGTAAGATAGGAGGAGAAGAGCTCACCTAGAGCCAAAATTTCTTTATATGATGGGTGTGGGTATACAATGTAAGTTCTTAAGCTACCCTCAGTTAAAGAACTGGGTCAACTATGCATACTGGTTGCTTACTAAGCTCAGATATTTCTTAATTTTTTCTAATTCTAATCAGCTTGAAGATTCTCTTCCTTATTTTTACTTTTTGTATTCACAGAGCTTCTGACTTAAGTTTGTGAAGTCGTTGTGTTCCACTCTTGGAAAACCCCACCACCACTGCTTTAAGTATCCTATTCACTCCTGCACATGTCTCAGGGCCCTTTTACTGCCTCCTGACTTTCCAGGAGTGTGCCTTCCCTGCCCTGTAAACTACTTCCATGGGCTAGGCTAGTTCCTCAGTTGGTTACTCAGTCAATTAAGTAATACTTAAGTCTACATAATATATCATATCAAGCACTGCACTAGGGTACAAGAATAAGCAAGGAAATTTAAATCCCTGCCTTCACAGCACTTAATAGTCTGATAATAGAGGAAGAAAAATAAGCAAGCAATTTTAAGGGAGCATGATGGATAGTGAGAAAATATATGGAGTGCTATAAGGACCTGTAGAAGAAGTTACCTTTAAAGCTTTCTAGAGGAAAAAGCTGAGATCTGAGGATTGGCAGAATTTAACTACATGAGGGTTCTCATGAGGGAATAACACACATGATATGGTTTATAAGGCCCAGAGATGAGACAGCAGGATATGTTCAGAGAGCTGAAAGAAGTTCCTCATGGTTGACACATGAACAAGGAGTGGTCAAGCTATTAGATAGAGCTGCACAGGAGTAAGCTTACAAGGAGGTTTTTGAGTCATGTAAGCCATATTAATGGCAATGAGATACATAAAGAGTTTTAAGCAAGTGGTGACATGATTAGATATGGTAACATAACACTGGCTGCATGGAGATGAAAGTATTTCAAGAGCCAGATTGGATGCTGAAAGACCAATACAGAGGCTATGGCAGTGATCCATGGAGAAATGGACAAGTTCATGGTAGCAGGGTAGAGAAGTGGTTGGATTGCAGAGGCATTTAACAGATATACTCAACAAGACTTCATGCTTGATTTAATGTTAAGAGTGATGCAAAAAAGGAACTGAGAGAGATTCCAGGTTTCTAACTTTGGTGACAGGGTAGACGGTGACATTGAGATTGGTAAAATAGGAGAAAGCACACTTGGAGGAATGTTAGAAGTTGAGTTTTCCAAAAGTTAAATGTGAAGTGACTTTGGGATGTTCACAAAAAATATGGACAGGTTCTCTGAACTGCATATTATTATAGTCACCATGCTGAATTTCACACAGTCATCATCTTGCACTCCTTTATTCCTTTAACTTCTTGTTTTAACTTATTCCTCTTTGGTAGCTCCCTATTGGGTAGGCTACAGGAGAAAGGGAGAAGTTATTTATATCACTTTTTAGTTATAATAACGTAATGTGTTTTATTTGGCAATAAAAGCTGGATAGCAGCTGGCAGTATAAATTCATTTTCAAATAGTCTTGGCAAACAATTGAATTCACCCTCCACAACAAAACTTGAGCAGACCTCAAATGGTTGCTTTGGGGCCCACTGAAAATTTTGATGTTCTGAATTACTCTTCTTAGGATTCACATGCTGTGAAAGTTTCATTTTATTATTTTGCAGTGAAACAATATAGAGAAGGTATTTTGGAGTGTGAAGAACAAGACTTTTGATGAAATGATTGCATTACTAAAGAAGCTCCATCAATCACTGTTCAGATGTTTAAATATTACAAATGGAGGCATTGCTGCGTATATTGAATAGTTTCACCATCTGTCTCAACAAAGAACATTTGGAAATTTTTTAGATGCTGTGTAATCTTCTATTATGTGGAGTTTCCACAAAGGATTATTACTTGCCTCTCATCTGAACTATATTTGATAATTTTAGAGATCCAGGAAAATAATCTAGGAAAAGAAATTGCATAGCTGATTTTCTCAAATCAAAGGAGTAGTTTTCAATATATAGTAGTGTTCTTATCATTTGGGTAAGCAAGGCAGAGATGCAGTCATTTCCGAAAAGCAACAGTTCATTCAGACATATGACACACTGATCATTTTGTGCAGCATTATGTTAGTACTCTGCTTGAAGAGTCGTGGGGGCAGAATGCAGACACTTGGAGAACATGGTATTCAAAATCTAATAGAATGAACAGCAGTGCCCAAAACTTGATAGTTCTTATTTTTATTACAATAAATAGCAATAGATCCCTGTAAGAGGCTTTATAATTCTGCAACAATATTTGTTGATGTCTGTGAACTCTGACCCTAAAATGGACTGTGGTCAGCTATCCATCATTGACTAAGACAGCTTTTATAGTTTTATTTTCAAAGCATCAGTTGTCAAGTTGCTGAAACCAATATGCTTTTCTTTAAGATTAAAATCTTAAGGTAAGTTTCTGAGAGATTTACTGTGAACATTACAATTACAATATGTTTTCTTCACAAAGAAGTTTCAGTTTGTTCAAGCAAGGACACAACACAAAAGGCTTTTGGAAACGAGATTTCCCTGGTCAGTGAGAACGTGAGAGGCATTTATGGCAAACTACTGGGCTACAGGAAGTAGTTAATATATTTCCCAAGGGATTCTTTGAAAAACTGGAAACTTGTCATAAAAGTGAACCAGTATTATTACAGTCATCCAGTTCTGACACTACCAATTTGAATGCTAGAAATTGACTTTTGTTTAAAAAAAAAAAAGCACAATATTATATTCAAATGAACTGTGCTCAAACTAGTTACATTTATCTTGATGAGCTGCACCAATAATTTTTGAGTCAAGACTTCTTTGCAGAATTGAAAGAAAAGTTCAATAAATAGAAATTTACAAGTTTCTTCACTTTGAAGGAAAGCAGGACCTTTACAGGAAAAAAGAAAAATAAAGCTTCTTGTCTAACAACCAAAATTTAGATGATTTCTAAAATGCAACCTCCTGCCAAAACAACTGGGAGGCAAATTTGCTTCAAAGAAAGAAAGGCTGAAATGATAAGCCTGCCACATTCCAGGTGGTGTGCTAAGTAAACACTTTCATAAAATTATTACATTTAATCCTCAGAACAATCCTATCAGGCAGAAATTATTACTGCCATTTTACAAATGAGGGAATAGAAATTGAGAAAGTGTGTGTAATACTCAAGGAAGCAAAGTTCTAAATGTAAGAACCAGGATTCAAAATCAAGTCTAGAAATTTCCAAAAGTCCATTTCCCTGATAATACACCATAAACTGAATGTTGGTATATATTGGCCAGACAGTAAAAATGACATCATATAATTTTATTTAAAAAGTTAATACAGCAGAACTCTATACAATCACCCATTTTAGTTGGGTGTGTGGGGAGGGAAGGCTAAAGGCAGTTTATCATTTGTAGCTACATGCATTTAGTTTTGTTTGCTCTCCAACCCCTACTTCGTTTTTTGTCCCTAACACAGGTGGTTTGACTTCTCCCTGCCAGCTCAGGCCCATATTCATCTTTAAGTGATGTAAACCAAAAATAAAATTTGCCATCCCTGAACTGACTGAGGACCCCCATTTTAACCAAGAGCATTCCAAAATAAACCTGAAAATCTAGTTCAGGCCATGATGGGAAGGTGTGGGTTGGACATGCTTTGTTATACTTCCCTCTCTTTGGAATTCAGGCATAACTAACCAACATTAACATTAATACAGAAATCTTAAGACTAACCAAAAAGACTTTTTATAGCAATAATCCACCAAATTCTAGCCTGACTCTAGTATAGCATCACATGACAGATACCAGGCCCTGAATGAAATCAAAGTATTTTACCCCAAGATGTATTTATTTGACATATTTTGAAATGGCTCTGTAAAACTGTCTCTTGTGGGGAAAATCTACATTCTGTGGAAAATCCCTTTTCCTTTCCAGGACTTTCCCCTGATCCTGGAAAGAATTTAGGAGTCTGGCACCCTTTTAGGCCTGATAAGCCTCTGAAGCCTGCTGCCTGGAGGCTTCATCTTCATGATAAACCCTTGGTCTCCATAATCCCTTATCTTAACCCAGACATTCTTTTCTATGGGTTCCAGGTCTTCATATAATAACTCTTTCAGCCAGTTTTTAATCAGAAAATGTCCCGAGTCTACCTATGACCTGGAAGTCCCTTGGTTCCAGTTGTCTGGCCTTTCTGGACTGAACCAATATACATCTTACATGTATTTATTGATGTCTTATGTCTCCCTAAAACTTATAAAACCAAGCTGTAACCTGATCAACTTGGACACATGTTCTCAGGATCTTTTGGGGCTGTGTTACAGGCTCATTGGTCATTCATACTTGGCTCAGAATAAATTTCTTCAAATATTTTACAGAATTTGACTCTTTTCAACCACAGAGAATTCCTGGATTTAGTTGGACAGGTTTTCGGAATGCAGCCACAAACCTGGGTGTGATAGACAGAAAACTGTATTCCCTCACATGATATCCAAGTCTTAATCTCCAAAACCCATGAATATGTTACCTTACATGGCAAAAGGGACTTTGCCATTGGGATTAAGTATCATAAATTTGGAAGGCTATTCTGGATTATCCAAGTGCACCCAATGGAATCACATGGGTCTCAATAGAAGTTAGAAAATGCAAGAAAATGGAAATCCTCTATTTACTACAGGAGGAATGCAGCCCTGCCAATACCTTAGTTTTAGAACTTCCGATTCCCAGAACTGTAAGATAATACATTTGTGTTGTTTTAAGCTAATAGACCTGTGGTGATTTGTTACAGAAGCAATAGGAAACTAATTCACTGGGTCCTTGCCTCAACTCACCTTTGTTCATCTTGGCTCTGATTTTGTGCTCCAGGTCTGGTAAACAGGTCGTTGCTTTGGTTCTAGTCTCTTAATATCTGCTTTGCTACTTAGAAATTAGTCTTTTCAGAGGTCTTTTTTGCTCAATTGACTCTAAAAAGAAGTCCAACTGGCCAAATGTAGGTACTTATAGTTGCTATATACCTCACAATGAACAAGTCATAGGGTGAAAAACATCATTGTTCTATATATTTTGCTGAGGACAGTTTTGGAATCATAAGTAAGATGAGCTGTGGTTCCTAAGATATATTGGACTGTTGTCCTCACTATTACTTATGAGGAAGCATAGTGTACATAAAGTATGAAGTAGGAGCTGAAACCCAAAGGTCCACATGATACCCCTAAACCTTTGGAATGGGGATTCTGTTCAGTTTTTTGAACACTTCCTTCTCTAGGGGACTAAAGTCTGAGTTAAAACTTTTTCTTCTGAAAATATTTCAGAGGCCAACTGCCTGACTGAATTTCTTGTGTTTTAGGTATGGTGCTTTATTTAGAGTTACTGGGTTTCTGGGGAAAAAAAAAAATCATTGTGAAGTATTGTGCCAAATTGCTTGAACTTTCCCTACCCTTTTCCTAAATGTAAACAATTTCTATTCCACATGCTCACCACTAACGGCAGCCCCTACTTTCCAACTCTACCCCAACATTTTCTTTTCTCTTATGGAAATAGTGGGAACATTGTTTCCTTCACTATTCTGTAAATCACAGTCTTGTTCTATATAAGGGCAACAGAGGAAAGATGAATTATCTGTAATTTTGATAGAACATAACTGATATCTATCTTGTGCAGTTTTGATGATAGAATGAATACTTTAATAAATTATATATAACCAGAATACATTGTAATTTACTCTTCTGACTTGGCTGTTTGAACAGAGTGGCAGGTGCCCTCGAGGTTTATTTTTGTAATAGGAACAAGATGATTTCAAGTTCAAGCAGAAAATACAATTTATTAACTCACTTACTTACCTAGAATGTCAGTGTCCTTAAGTTTGGCCAAATCCCAGGGCTAAACCACATTGTAAGCTTCTTTCTCCCTCTCTCCAGCTCTTAGCTCTGCTTCCCTCTGTGTGCTGATCTTATCCTTCTTTGGCTAAAGATGAGAATTTTCTGGGGAAACTAGCTGCTGATAGTCTCTAATTTACAAGTCCCCAAACCCCTCAATGCCCACCCATCTGTTTTTAGCAGTCCAAGGGAGAGGGAACTTTCAACTTCTTTCTGTTAGTGTCCATATATCAATTCCAAAGAACAGCTTTGGTCCCACTGTTGTACATGCTCACTCCTGTGCCAGTTACTAGTTCTAGGAGAATTGATATTGTGGTTGGATAGACCTTTACCAAATGCTTATCCCCAAAATGGAGTGGTGAGCTACTGTAACCAACATGTGCAGTATTGGGGTTTGGGAGAGGAGCAGGGCATAAGTCTCTGAAAAGAATGTATGGCTGCCAGTCTCAGGAAAATACTTTTCTCTCTTTACTTTTGTACTCCTAGAACCAAAACCAGTACGTGACCAATAGTGGCATGTAACACATGTTTAGTGAATTGAATTTACTTGAATTACATTACATTTTGGCCTTCACTGTTATATTAAATCATTTTAGTACAGTGTGGTGATCAAGAACATTGCTCTTGAGGAAATGACTGGGTTTACCTGTTGGCTCCATCTCAATTTCTTCGTTTATATAGAATGAGACAATAACAGTACCTGTCCTTTAGTGTCCTTTGCCTAGAGAAGTAAATACAAGTAAAACACTTAACAAAATCTGTGCTATGTAGTAAGTACTAAAAAGAATGTTACTATTATATTTGTATGCTTTGATTGTGGTGTGTGTGCATGTAGGTATATAAATAAAAATGTGTATACACAGAGATTTTCCTATATGTATTTGTGTGAATATATAAATGTGTATGTACATACCTACATACACATATACTAACACAAACATATAATTGCATGAGTGACAAACATGCACATGTTAATTGGAATCATTCAAAAGTCATGTTTATTTCCTAGTATCAGATACTTTGCTAGATTCTGTGGAAACAAAGAACATACGGCCCTTGCCCTCAAAGAGCTCATGAATATATACATTATAAAAGTGTATTTATACATACATTCATGCACACACATCTTCTAATCAAGCTGGAAATCATTCCCAGAAATGTTTGTCATATGTTAAAAAACCACGGCAAAATGTCAGGAAAACTGGGTTCTAGTCATAGCTCTTCAATACTCTTTCAAATTTTGTATCCTATGACTTCTCTGGCTATTCAATAACACTGATTGACTTAGTTAAGCAACTAAGAAAATAAATCTCTATGGAACAAACCTAAGCATTAATACAAATGAGTTACTTGCAAATTATTTCCAGGACTAAAGAGACCATTAAAGTCATGTGTTTAAACCCATAACCAAGGCTTGAGCCTCCTCCCCCAACCCCCAACCCCCAAGCCATTTAATTGCCTTTTATTTATCAAATGGCTTGCTTACTTATTTTTCAAAACCTCCAGGAAATGAGAAACTCTAAATTAGAAAAAAAAAGTAACATATCTTTTCTATTTACAGAGACATATTGACTATGTATGGTACGTAATTTACTAAAGAGATCACCTGTGTGCTCTCCATCCAAGATTAAGAAGCAGAGCCTGTATGCCCTTCCAAATCTCATTCTCTCCTTGTCCCCCACTACACTGCCATTTGTAATAAACATCCTCCTGGGCTCCTTATAGTTTTATCATTTTATCACATATTAGCTTTTCCTGTTAGCTTTGCCCGTTTGTGAACGTTGTATAAATTGAAAGCTTACTGAATATATTCCTCTATGGCTTGCTCCTTTGTCTAGGAGATCTGTTTGTGCTGTGCATGAAGCTACAGTTCATTTTCACTGCAGTTTCATTGTCAATTTGTTAATCTATTGAACTGTCAACAGTTGTTTCCAGTTTGAGGCTGTTCCATAAAGTCTTTCCATGAATACTCTTAAATCTGTATCTACATGTACTTATTTTCCATCATGTAGGTACTAGAAGTAGAGTTTCTGTGTCATGGAAATTTTCAACTTTATTAAGGGAGAAAAAATTATTTCCCAAAGTGGTTCTACAAAGCTCAGCAACAAGAGGGGAGATTCCACACCTTCTGCAAACATTTCATTTAGTCAGACCTTTTGATTATGCTGATCTTATTATAAAATGCAGTCTCTATTTGTTTTTAATTTATATTTCCTTCATTAATAATTAGGTTGACAGTTTTTAATGTTTGTTGATTATTTGAATTTTTTTCTTGTTTTTTGAAGCAACTGCCAGATTTCTACCAGTTTTTAAATTGAGTTGTCTTTTTTATTCTCATTATTTAGGAAAGTGGGTAGAACGAAAGAGTTCTTTTTATGGTCTGAACACTTGTCTTCTGTCAGTTATATTAATTGAAAATACCTTCTTCCCACTCTGTTTTATATTTTCACCATCTTTACAGTGTCTTTTGATGAACAAAAGTCCTATTTTAATGTAGTTAGACTGGTAAATTTTGGGGTATTTTGTGGGTTATTAAAAATCTTCAAAATTTTTCTCATATTTTCTTCTAAAAGTTTTGTACTTTTGTCTTTAAGGTTTCAAATCTACACTGAACTGATTTTTCTGTAAGTGTATAGGGCAGTGGGAAGGAGATAGGAATCTACTTTCCTTTCCTCCCGTTTCTTTTCTACTTTGCTAACCAATTGTCCCAAAATAATTTATAGTAAAATTTATCATTTACCTGCAGTGTGATTTCATTCATACATCAATTATGTTTTAGTCTACTTCTGAGCTCTGTTTTAATATCCTGCTGTCTGTATCTCTACCCTGTTGCCAAAATCATATTATCTTAAATATCATAGTTTTGTAATGAGACGACATATGGGAAAACAAGACTCCTACCTTGTTCTGTTTCAAGAGCATCTTAGCTTTTTTGTTTTTTTGTTTTTTTTTTTTTTTTTTGAGACGGAGCTTCACTCTTGTTACCCAGGCTGGAGTGCAATGGCGCAATCTCAGCTCACCGCAACCTCCGCGTCCTGGGTTCAGGCAATTCTCCTGCCTCAGCCTCCTGAGTAGCTGGGATTACAGGCATGCACCACCATGCCCAGCTATTTTTTTTGTATTATTAGTAGAGACGGGGTTTCACCGTGTTGACCAGGATGGTCTCGATCTCTTGACCTCGTGATCCACCCGCCTCGGCCTCCCAAAGTGTTGGGATTACAGGCGTGAGCCACCGCGCCCGGCCGCATCTTAGCTTTTTTAAATCTTTGCTCATCCATATAAATTTTAGAGTCAGGTTTTCAAGTAGTACACACACACATTTAAAAACACACTTAATGGATTGCCATTTCTATGATGCTGCATTTTCTAATCTATGGACTTAGTACTTTACTCTGTTCAGGTATCTTTTAATCATTCTCAATAATTTTTTGCATAATATTTTTATGTAGACATCTTGCACTTCTTAATTTCCATGTTTGATATTTTTATGCTATATTCAATTGTTATTTTCTATTTGATTCTGGAATTTAGAAACACAACTCTTTTTGGTACATTGACCTTGTATCCTAGTAACTTTGATAAACTCACCTATTAATAATTTATTATAGGTTATTTTTGACATTTTATGTATGCAATCATATGTTCCATAAATAATGACAGTTTTGCTGTAGCTATTGAGTGGGTCACATTGTTGTTTACCTTTAGTCTTTAAATATAGATTATTTCAATTGATCACATGATGTTTCACTGTTTGAATATGATAATATTTTGTTTGGATGTAGCACCTGTTTGCATGAGTAGATTGGCCTGCAATTTTCATTTCTTTTGCTGTCTTTGATAGGTGTTGATATTAACGTTATACTTGCCTGAAAAAAATGAATTACATGTTCTTTCTTTTCTCTAGAGAAATTTATGTAAGATTGTAACATAATGTGTTTTTTGTTTTTTGAAGCAATTGTCGAATTTCTATCATTTTAAAAATTTAGTTGTCTTTTTTATCCTCATTATTTGAAAAAGTGGGTAGAAGAAAGGAGTTCTTTATATGGTCTGAATTCTTGTCTTCTTTTAGTTATATTAATTGAAAATATCTTCTTTCCACTCTGTCTTATATTTTCAGATTGTTGTGTTTTTTTTTTACAACTCATAGAAAAACAATACAAACTTACAGCTTATTTTGTGGGCAGATTTTTAATTACTGTTCCAATATTTTCTAATTATTAAAGGAAAAATTAGGTTTTCTAATTTTAAAACATTTTAGTTTTTCTGGAAATTTTCTCTTACCTGAATTTTCAGATTTATTCAAATAAAGTTATTGATTTATTATACCATTTTAAATGTGCCTTTAAAAAATTTGTCTCCCTAGAGTTTTGTCAATTTAGTTTGTAGTTTCAGAAACTATGAACAAAAAGATAAAAATTAACTTTCATCTTTGTTCTTTTATGTTTGTAGTTTTTTTTATTATTATTTCCTGAATTTTCCTGTTATGTACTTTATTTTACATTTGATTTAGTTTGCTGGGGTTATTTTCTAACTTCTTAAGGATTATTCATATAATCAATTCATTTTTCAGCCTCTTTTTTTGTAATATATATATTTAAGGCTACATTTTCATTAAGTGCTGCTTCCACTCTAAGTAGGCTTAATTTTAAAAGGTGTTATGTAGCATTTTTATTTCTAAATGTTTTCAAATTTTCTGTATGATTACTTCTTTGAACCACAGTTATTAGAAGTGTGTTCCTCAAGTACAAACCTATAGAGCTTTCCTGATTATCTTAGAAGTATTATTCATTTCTAGCCTAGTTGCACTGCTGCTCAAGAATAGGGATGATATATACCAATTCTTTACATTTTTACATTCTTATTATCCAGTAAGTGATCCTTTTTTATAAATATTCATTATGTACTTGGAAATAATGTATAATTGTTTTATTTTTTTATTTTTTTTGGTCTGCTCTTCTCTCATTCTCTGAGAGAGCTACATTAAAATTTCCATTATTTTTATGTATTATTAAGTGTATGCAAATTTAACATTGTATATTTCTGGTTTTATTTTTATACAAAGTTATCCTCCTTATTTCTAGTAATACATTTTGCCAAATAGACTACTTTGTGTCAACTTAATATAACTCTAAAAATTCTTTTTTTATTACTATTGGTCGAAATTTTCCTTTTCATTCTTTTACTTTCATCATTTCTGTTTTCTTATCATTTTAGCTATCTCTTGTAAACAAAATATAGTTCAGTTTTATCATTTAGTTTAACAATACTTGTTTTTTTAATTTAGTTCAGTTACATTCAATAAAAAATTACTGACGTATTTGGCTTTAAAACTATTATCTGTTTTTCTGCTTTATTTTTTCTGACTTTTTAGGTTTATTTTTGTCCCCTTCTTTTCTTTTAGATTGAATAAGCATCCATAAATATTTTTTGTTTCCTCTACTAGTTCAAAAGTGTATATTATATTTTTCTTCTTTCAGTGCTTACCCTTACAACATAATTAATTCATCAAACTAGAAAAGAAATAACTATCTTTACTATCCTTAAACCTTAAAACATATTTATAACATTTTAGAAATTGTATGCTATCAGCATGTAGATTGATGCTTCTATTTTACAAAGAAATTATGTTTATTATTTATACATTAATATTTGATTATATTTATTCACATAGCTACTACATTTTTTTCTTCACTTTTGCATTTCAGTGTTTCATCTGGGGTGACTCTCTTCAGTAGAATTTATTTTTAGTGAGGTTCCACTGGTAGAATATTTTGGTGTTTTATTTGCCTGAATAATACCTTCATTTCAGTCTCATTTTTGAAATATATTTTTACTGGTCATAGAATTATAGTATGACATTGATTTATTTCAGTATATAGGCTATATCATAAAACTTTTCTGGCTTTCATTGTTGCTGTAGTGAAGTCAACTCACTCTCACTGCTGCCTCTTTGAAGCCAATCTCTCTTTTCTATATGTCTATTAATACCTTTTTTCTTATTAAAGTTTTACAGTTTTGCTGATGTTTGTGGATTCATCTTTAATTATCCTTCATGAGATTTATTTGGATTCTTGAATCTGCCTGTAGTAGGCAAAATTCTAAGATGGTCTCCAAGATTCCTGCTCTCTGGTGTATATAATCCTCTCTTTGAGTTTGGAAGCAACTTGTCAATCTGGTGGGATTTTACTCCTGTGAAGAGGTGACAAAGATTTTATATACCAAAAATGAAGGGATTTTGAAAATGTAATTAAAGTGTCTAATCAGTTGACTTTTAGCAAACACTTTAAAAATGAGTCGATCCAGGCCTTCCTTGAGACAAAGATTTGGAATAAGAGAAAATTTCCTGCTTGTTTTGAAGGAAAAACAACCATGTCATGAACTTCCAGTGGAGGGGTTATATGGCAAGGACCTGAGTGTGGATTCCAGTAGCTAAAAGAAAAAAGAAACACACACACGCACACAGACACACACACACACACACACACACACATATAAATATGTCTCTGTATATATATTTCATAGATATGTATATTTTCATATATATATATCTTCAGACATATATATACTCACATATCTTCATAGATATGTATATATACTCATATATATCCTCATAGATATATACATCCTCATATCTATATATCTTCATAGATATATATATCCTCATGTCTGTCTGTCTATCTATCTATCTATCTATCTATATATATATATATATATATAGAGAGAGAGAGAGAGAGAGAGAGAGAGAGAGGTTGGGGAGTGGTGAAGAGCATGTTGGTCTTATACTGCAAGGAAAGGAATTCTCCACTGAACTTGGAAGAAGGTCGTGAGCCTTGGATGAGATTGAAGCCCTGGCCAACACCTTGATTGGAGCCACCTTAAGGGACCCAAAGCAAAGGACTTAGCTAAGTTGTGTACAGATTCCTTACGCACAGCAACTGTAATACAACAAATTCGTGGTGTTTTAAGCTGATAAATTTTTGGAAATTGTTTATGCAGTAATAGGAAACTAACATGGAAGATCAGTATTTTTAATCCCTTCTAGAAAACTCTCAGCTATTTTTCTTTTCAAATATTGGCTCTGCTCTCAGTTTTTTCTTTCAGAAATTTAAATTAAACAAATGTTAGATGTTTTTCACTCTAATCTTTATGTCTCTAAACAGGTATTATCTTCTATCTCTTGGTCTTTGTGTAATGTACTCTGGATAATTTCTCAAGGTGACCCTTCTAGTTCACGATCTCCATGTGTGTCTATTCTGTTAATCTGTGATTCAGTCTTTAATTTTAATGATTGCTTTTTCATATCTGGAAGTTCTAGTTGTTTCCTTTTCCAAACTGCTTGTTCACATTTAGGCAAACATATTTCTAAGGTGTTTTCTGTATTTTCCTGCTTTTATTAGTGGTACAGATATGAAGCATAAAGGAACCATTTTTAGTTTATTCATATAATATTTCCTGTGATTTCCCAATAGAAATAACATTGACTAATTGACTATAGTCCCCAACACACACACACACACACACACACCCACACACCATGCATATACATACAAAATTTCTACAATGAAAGTCACTATTAGAAATTTAGTTATAGCTGTATTAGATCATTGGACATAACTAGTGATCATAACTGTGTTACAGATTCCCCATTCTGATGAAAATTTGGGGAGTTTCAACCATAAAGAGGAAGAACCACGAAGAGCCATATGTTTGTGTAAAATTCCAGGTCATGAAAAGTGTGTGTGCTAGCACCCCCTAAGACTGCTGCCTCTTACACATATGGGGTGCAAGTTTAGGGTTGGACAGAACAGTGCTATGCGGGTGCGCTAGGACTGTCTTCTGTGCATGTCCTTGTTTCCTTCTCCTTCTAGCTTTTACAATGTATTTCTCTAGTTTTTTTTTTTTTTTTTGCTCCCTGAGACAAAGTCTTGCTCTGTTGCCCAGAGCTGGAGTGCAATGGTGCAATCTCAGCTCAATGCAACCTCCACCCCCTGGGTTCAAGCAATTCTCCTGCCTCAGACTCCCGAGTAGTTGGGATTAAAGGCATGCCCCACCACACCCAGCTAATTTTTGTATTTTTAGTAGAGATGGGGTTTCACCATGTTGGCCAGGCTGGTGTTGAACTCCTGACCTCGTCATCTCTCTGCCTCAGCCTCCCAAAGTGCCGGGATTCCAGGCATGAGCCACCGTTCCCAGGCTTCTCTAGTCTTTATGAGCTCTTTCATGAATAAGCTTTATAGAGAGGAGAAGAAACTACTTCTAACAAAGTCAATGTTTTCATAGTGATAAAATCAACTGGGAAATCATATTTATAGAAACTCATATTGACCTGACAGCTAAAAAATATAATGCCCGAGTCCATGGGTAAAGTCACCTATTTATCTTTTATATACATGCTTACCTCAGTTTGGAGTTCTTTATGGTAGATGTTGCCTATTCTTTCATCAGGAGAAAGCTCAGCCAGGCTGATCAGAGTAAGAGAAGGAAGGGTAAAGTGTAGAAAGAGCACCAGTCAGGAAATTCGGTCACTGTTGAACCACCGACTCAGAGATGTTTGCTGGTCTCACCTCTACTCTATTCCTAGTTTCTTTACCTGAAAAATTTAAGTAATTAGAGCAGTCTAAATTCTATGATTCTAGATATCGCTGTGAAATTTCAACAGCCACAGGAAAGGAATTTTTTTTTAAATTTCCTTCATCTCTCCTATTTTTTTCCCTTCCTCTTTGCCTGACAAACATTTTTGATTCTGTTTTAAATTATGGGGGCAGAACTCTCTTATGCATTTGATGGATTTTTCCTGGCTTTGCTTGTCTTTCCACATGTGCCAACCAGTGTAATTATTTAATACTGATTGAATAATGATGGGCATAGCTGGTAAGGTCTTTGTTACTATTTTTATTTGGCATTGCCAAGAGACATTTGAACAGCATGTAAAAAACAGTATATTGTAATTTAGGATTTTACAAATACATTTCTTTTCCAAGTTTTAAATTTTAAGAAAATATTTCCATGTTAATTATAATATTTCCTTGTTACTAGTAATAAATAATCAACTATTTCCCCATTTTAGAATAAAGCAAACCACACCAATCTCAGGTCAAATCCTGTTAAAGACAGGAACAAAATTATCATATATAATGACTCTTGTAGGCAGACAGGATACCATTACATAAATTGTTGCTCTAGCTTTGGAAATGTCACCTTATTGAACTGAAAGAATTCCCATAATTCTGGAAGAACAATTTATTCCACATACATGGGAATAAGAAGAAAATAGGGCAAACATAAGTTCACCTGAGGATGATTGACTGTCATCATAAATTTGAGTCCTAGTTTTTACTCTTCAATTTCTCACTCATGTATAAGCATGGAAAATAAATGGATAAGTACTTCCCAAACAGCTTAAATGAAGGGACCTGAGGGCATGAGCTCGCCTAAAGGCCAGAATGCTGACCTAGTCACCTGTCACCAACTTCCTACAAAAAGCCTCACTGTAATTTTCTAATGACTCTTTACTGACTTTAAAATGGTAAAGTAACTTCCTAATATTGACCTTCTCCCAGGGATTGATAATCAGATTTAGTAAGTTTAATATTCTTTCTGAATGAGTATATGAAGCTTATCTTTTTATCAGCCATGCGCAGAAACCAAAGTACTCAAATTCTCCTAAAGAATACAGCACCAACTCCTCATGTCAAAGCTAGATGTCAATAAAGACTATAGTTAGTAAATGTTTTCATTATGAAATTAAATTTTATTGATCTACTCTTACAAAATCCATTTAATTTTAAAATTCCTAAATTCAATCTACATTTTGCAGTACCAAGAATGAAAGTAATTATCTGCTTGCTATTGCCATATTTAAAAAGAAACCAAGAAATATAGGGAAATGTTTAAGTGTATAAATCCTATTTATTTCCCATTGGCTATTGGCATATAAAGAGTTAAATTATTTAGAAAAAAAATTATTTGGCAACCTCTCCTTGGGTTTCCCTCTTCCTTGCTACTATTATAGAAGATTATTTTTTAGTTTTGTTCACTTTTCATTTATAGCTTGATTTAATGAAATCTTAAAAAGGGTAGTTAGTTTTCTAATGCAATCCAGATGAAAATAGCAGCATAATTATTACCACCTTCAAATTCATTCTGGCTTCAACTTTTTTTTGTCTTTACAATTTGAGACTTTCAAATAAAATTTTAATTATGTATAAAATGAATAAAGGGTGATTTATATTAGCATTGTGACTGCTTGTCTGGTAATAAATAGAAGCCTGGATCCTTGACAGGATTTTTATAACAGGAAAAATAATTAAATGGCCATATCATTATTATCAAGGAGGAGTTATTAAAGTACAGTGTATTGCCTCTTACACAAAAGCATTTTGTTCAGCAATTTGAAAATGAAAGTGGAAAGAGTAGTAGATGGGGAATTGGGTCCCTAGGCTTTATGCAGCAAGATATACAGTCACCACATCTGTATAAGTATAGGATTTAAAATATCATAGGCAAAGTACTGTGCAAGAAAAAATTAGAAATAACAGTGCCTTCCCACAGGAGGCTGTGCCTGAATGCTGAAGTAATATTAATACACACATGTAAGGGAGAAGACTATTAAGCTGAATTAGGCAAAAGAAAAAAATATGTCCATTTCTCTAGGAGTTTCAGACTGATGAAAAATGCACCCTGTTCAAAGGAATGTGAGTTGGTGAGCTGGAACCTCACTGTATTTGTAGTAGTGTCAATGTTTACATTTTAATCAAATATAACATGTAACACTTTTTTCTTTTATTTATCATCATTGCTCTTTTATGCACAGAATAAGGAATTTTAAAACCACAAATTTAAATAATGCATTTCAGTTTTTAAACATTTTGTCATATGTGTAAGCATATTTATTGCCCACTCTGTTTTTATTATTATATATTAAGTTCTGGGATACATGCACAGAACATGCAGGTTTGTCACATAAGCATACACATGCCATGGTGGTTTGCTGCATCCATCACCTTGTCATCTACATTAAGTATTTCTCCTAGTACTATCTCTCCCCCAGCCCCTGACCACCCTGCTATCCCTCCCCTAGTTCCACACCCCACAACAGGCCACATTGTGTGATGCTCCCCTCCCTGTGTCCATGTGTTCTCATTGTTCAGTTTCCACTTATGAGTGAGAACATGCAGTCTTTTGATTTCTGTTCTTGTATCAGTTTGCTGATAATGATGGTTTCCAGCTTCATCCATGTGCCTGCAAAGGACATGAACTCATCCTTTTTTATGGCTGCATAGTATTCCACGGTGTATATGTGCCACATTTTCCTCATCCAGTCTTTCATTGATGGGCATTTTGGTTGGCTCCAAGTCTTTGCTGTTGTGAGCAGTGTCTCAATAAACATACATGTGCATGTGTCTTTATAATAAAATGATTTGTAATCCTTTGGGTATATACCCAGTAATGAGATTGCTGAGTCAAATGGTATTTCTAGTTCTAGATCCTTGAGGAATTGCCACACTGTCTTCCACAATGGTTGAACTAATTTACACTCCCACCAACAATGTAAAAGCATTCCTATTTCTCCACATCCTCTCCAGCATCTGTTGTCTCCTGATTTTTTTAATGGTCACCATTCTAACTGGCATGACATGGTATCTCAATGTGGTTTTGATTTGCATTTCTTGAATGACCAGTGATAATGAGCTTTATTCATGTTTGTTGGCTGCATTAACGTCTTCTTTTGAGAAGTGTCTGTTCATATCCTTCACCCACTTTTTGATGGGGTTGTTTTTTTCTTGAAGATTTGTTTAAGTTATCTGTAGATTCTGGATACTAGTCCTTTGTCAGATGGATAGATTGGAAAAATTTTCTCCCATTGTGTAAGTTGTCTGCTCACTGTAATGATAGTTTCTTTTGCTGAACAGAAGCTCTTTAGTTTAATGAGGTCCCATTAGTCTATTTTGGCTTTTGTTGCCATTGCTTTTGGTGTCTTAGTTATGAAGTCCTTGCCCATGCCTATGTCCTGAATGGTATTGCCTAGGTTTTATTCTAGGGCTCTTGTGGTTTGGGGTCTAACATTTAAGTTAGAATTTCAAATGAGTGAATTTTTAAATCCATCTTGAGTGAATTTTTCTGTAAGGTGTAAGAAGGGATCCAGTTTCAGCTTTCTCCATATGGCTAGCCAGTTTTCCCAACACCATTTATTAAACAGGGAATCCCTTCTCAATTGCTCATTCATCCTAATCAAACTTTGGGTAGTATGGCCATTTTCATGATATTCTTTCTTCCTAATCATGAACATGGAATGTTTTTTTATTTGTTTGTGTCCAATATTTTATTGCCAGTATTTTATTGAGGATTTTTGCATCGATGTTTGTCAGGGATACTGGTTTGAAATTTTCTTTTTCAATTGTGTCAGGTTTGTCAAAGATCAGATGGTTGTAGATGTGTGGCATTATTTCTGAGGCCTCTGTTAGGTTCAATTGGTCTATATGTCTGTTTTGGTACCAATACCATGGTACTATACTACTACCTTGTAGTATAGTTTGAAGTCAGGTAGCATGATGCCTCCAATTTTTTTTTTTTAATTGCGTAGGATTGTCTTGGCTATTCATTATGTGGGCTCTTTTTTTGGTTCCATATGAAATGTAAGGTGGTTTTTTCCAATTCTGTGAACAAAGTCAATGGTAGCGCAATGGGGATAGCATTGAATCTATAAATTACTTTGGGCAGTATGGCCATTTTCATGATATTGATTCTTCCTAATTATGAGCATGGAACATTTTTCCATTTGTTTGTGTCCTCTGTTATTTCCTTGACCAGTGATTTGTAGTTGTCCTTGAAGAGGTCCTTCACATCCCTTGTTAGTTGTATTCTTAGGTATTTTATTCTCTTTGTAGCAATTGTGAATTGGAGGTCACTCATGATTTGGTTCTGTTTGTCTGTTATTGGTATACAGGCATGTTTGTGATTTTTCCACATTGATTTTGTATCCTGTGACTTTGCTGAATTGCTTATCATCTTAAGGAGATTTTGGGCTGAGACAATGGAGTCTTCTAAATATACAATCATGTCATCTACAAATAGAGACAATTTCACTTCCACTTTTCCTAACTGATTATTCTTTATTTCTTTTTCTTGCCTGATTACCCTGGCCAGAACTTTCAATGCTATATTGAATAGGAGTGGTGAGAGAGGGCATCTTTATCTTGTGCCAGTTTTCAAAGGGAATGCTTCTGGTTTTTGCCCATTTGGTATGATATTGGCTGTGAGTTTGTCATAAATAACTACCATTATTTTGAGATATGTTCCATCAATACCTAGTTTATTGAGAGTTTTTAGCATAAAGGCAGTTGAATTCTGTTGAAGGCTTTCTCTGCATCTATTGAAATAATCATGTGGTGTTTGTCTTTGGTTCTGTTTATGTGATGGATTATGTTCATTGATTTGCATATATTGAACAAGCCTTGCATCCCAGGGATGACACCAACTTGATCATGACCAATAAGCTTTTTGATGGCTGTTTGATTCAGTTTGCCAGTATTTCATTGAAGATTTTCACATCAATGTTCATCAGGGATGCTGACCTGAAATTTTCTTTTTTAGTTGTATCTCTACCATGTTTTGGTATCAGGATAATGTTTGCCTCATAAAATGAGTTAGGGAGGATTCCCTCTTTTTCTATTGTTTGGAATATTTTCAGAAGGAATGGTACCAGCTCCTCTTTGTACCTGTGGTAGAATTCAGCTATGAACCTATCTTGTCCTGGACCTCTTTTGGTTGGTAGGGTATTAATTGCTGCCTCAATTTCAGACCTTGTTATTGGTCTATTCAGGGATTTGACTTCTTCCTGGTTTAGTCTTGGGAGGGTGTAAGTGTCTAGGAATTTATCCATTTCTTCTAGATTTTCTGGTTTATTTGCATAGACGTTTTTATAGTATTCTCTGATGGTAGTTTGTATTTCTGTGGGATCAGTGATGATATCCCCTTTATCATTTTTTATTGCATCTATTTGATTCTTCTCTCTTCTTTATTAGCCTGGCTAGCAGTCCATCTGCTTTATGGATCTTTTCAAAAAACCAGCTCCTGGATTCATTGACATTTTGAAGGGTTTTTAATGTTTCTATCTCCTTCACTTCTGCTCTGTTCTTAGTCATTTCTTGTCCTCTGCTAGCTTTTGAATTTGCTTGATCTTGCTCCTCCAGTTCTTTTAATCGTGACATTAGGTTATCAATTTTAGATCTTTGTTTTTCTTGTGGGCATTTAGTGCTATAAATTTCCCTCTAGACACTGCTTTAAACATGTTTCAGAGATCCTGGTACATTGTATTTTAATTCTCATTGGTTTGAAAGCACTTATTTATTTCTGCCTTCATTTTATTATTTATCCAGTAGTCATTCAGGAGCAGATTATTCAGTTTCCATGTAGTTGGGTGGTTTTCAGTGAGTTTCTTAATCCTGAGTTCTAATTTGATTGCACTGTGGTCTGGGAGACTGTTGGTTATGATTTCTGTTCTTTTGCACTTGCTGAGGAGTGTTTTACTTGAAATTATGAGGTCAATTTTAGAATAAATATGGAATGGTCTTGAGAAGAATGTATATTCTGTGTATTAGGGGTGGAGAGTTCTGTAGATATCTATTAGGTCCACTTGGTCCAGATCTAAGTTCAAGTCTTGGATATCCTTGTTAATTTTCTGTCTCGTTGATCTAATATTGACAGTGGGGTGTTAAAGTCTCCCACTATTATTGTGTGGGAGCCTAAGTCTCTTTGTAGGTCTCTAAGAACTTGATTTATGAATCTGGGTGCTCCTGTATTAGGTGCATATATATTTAGGATAGTTAGCTCTTCTTGTTGCATTGATCCCTTTATCGTTATGAAATGCCCTTCTTCATCTGTTTTGATCTTTCTTGGTTTAAAGTTTATTTTATCAGAGACTAGGATTGCAAACCCTGCTTTATTTTTTTTATTTTTTTATTTTTTGACTTTCCATTTGCTTGGTAAATCTTCCTCCATCCCTCTATTTTGAGCCTATGTGTGTCTTTGCACATGAGATGGGTCTCCTGAATACAGCACACCAACGGGTCTTGACTCTTTATCCAATTTGCCATCTGTGTCTTTTAATTGGGCCAGTTAGCCCATTTACTTTAAGGTTAATATTGTTATGTGTGAATTTGATCCTGCCATTATAATGCTAGCTGGTTGTCTTGCCCATTAGTTGATGCAGTTTCTTCATAGAATTGATGGTCTTTACTATTTGGTTTGTTTCTGCAGTGGCTGGTACTGATTGTTCCTTTCCTTGTTTAGTGCTTGTTCAGGAGCTCTTGTAAGGCAGTCCTGGTAGTGACAAAATATCTCAGTAGTTGCTTGTCCATAAAACATTTTATTTCTCCTTTGCTTATTAAGCTTAATTTGGCTGGATATGAAATTCTGAGTTGAATATTTATTTCTTTAAGAATGTTGAATATTGGCCCTACTGTCTTCTGGCTTGTAGGTTTTCTGCCAAGAGATTCACTGCGAGTCTGATGGGCTTCCCTTTGTGGGTAACCTGGCCTTTCTCTCTGGCCACACTTTGCATTTTTTCCTTCATTTCAACCCTGGTGAATCTGACGATAATGTGTCTTGGGGTTGCTCTTCTTGAGGAGTATCTTGGTGTTCTCTGTATTTCCTGAATTTGAATGTTTGCCTGCCTTGCTAGGTTGAGGAAGTTCTCCTGGATAATATCCTGAAGAGTGTTTTCCAACTTAGTTTTATTCTCCTCTTTGCTTTCAGGTACACCACTCAAATGTAGATTTGGTCTTTTCTTGTAACTCCATATTTCTTGAAGGCTTTGTTTCTTTCTTTTAACTCTTTTTTTCTCTAATTTTGTCTTCCCACTTTATTTCATTGAGTTTATCTTAAATCTCTGATATCCTTTCTTCTGCTTGATCAATTTAGCTATTGAAACTTGTGTGTGCTTCACAAAGTTCTTGAGCCGTGTTTTTCAGCTCCATCAGATCTTTTATGTTCTTCTCTAAGTTAGCATTTCATCTAACCTTTTTTCAAGGTTCTTAGCTTCCTTGCACTGGGTTAGAATATGCTCCTTTAGCTTGGAGAAGTTTGTTATTACCCACCTTCTGAAGCCTACTTCGGTTAATTCTTCAAACTCATTCTCCATCCAGTTTTGTTCCCTTGCTGGTGGGGAGTTGTGATCTCTTGGAGGAGGTGTTTCAGCCTTTTTATGCTGGTTTCTTCCCATCTTTGTGGATTTATCTACCTTTGGTCTTTGAAGCTGGTGACCTTTGGAATGGGTCTCTGAGTGGACGTCCTTTCTTTTGATGTTGAGATTATTTCTTTCTGTTTGTTTTCCTTCTAACAGTCAGGCCCATCTGCTGCAGTTCTGCTGGAGTTAGCTGGGGGTCCACTCCAGACCCTGCTTGCCTGGAAATCACCAAGGCAGGCTGCAGAACAGCAAAGATTGCTGCCTGTTCCTTCCCCTGGTAGATTCACCCCGAAGGGTACCCACAAGATGCCAGCCAGAGCTCTCCTGTATGAGGTGTCTGTCAGCCCCCTACTGGGAGGTGTCTCCCAGTCAGGATACAGGGGAGTCAGGGAGCCATTTGAGGATGCAGTCTGTCCCTTATCAGAGCTGGAACATAGTGCTGGGAGATCCACTGCTGTTTTCAGAGCTGCCAGGCAGGGATGTTTAAATCTGCTGATGCTGTACTCTTAATAGCCCCTTTTTCCAGGTGCTCTGTCCCAGGAAGGTGGAGGCTTTATTCAGGTCTCTGTCAGGCGGCCACCTTTTTTCAGAGATTCCCTGCCCAGCAAGGAGGGAGTCTAGTATCATAGTCTGCCTACAGAGGCCTTGCTGAGCTGCTGTGGGCTCCACCCATTTTGAACTTCCCAGCGATTTTGTTTACTTACTGGAGCCTTGGCAATGGCAGGTGCCCCTTCCCACACCGAGCTCAAACCTCCCAGGTTGAGCTCAGACTGCTGTGCTGGCTGTGAGAATTTCAAGCCTGTGGATCTTAGCTTGCTGGTCTTCATTGGGGTGGGACCCAAAAAGCCAGATCACTTGGCTCCCTGGCTTCAGCCCCCTTTCCAGGGGAGTGAAGGGTCCAATCTCGCTGGTGTTCCAGGCACCACTGGGGTATTAGAAAAAAAAAACTGCTGCATCTAGTTCAGTTTCTTCCCAAATGGCCATCCAGTTTTGTGCTGGAAACCTGGGGCCCTGGTGTTGTAGGTACCAGAGGGAATCTCCTGGTCTGCAGGTTGTGAAGACCATGGGAAAAGCACAGTATCTGGGCCAGAGTGCAGGGGACAGTCCTTAACGGCTTCCCTTAGCTAGGAGTGGGAGTTCCAGGCCCCTTGCACTTCCTGGGTGAGGCAACACCCCACCCTGCTTCAGCTTGCCCTCCTTGGGCTGCACCCACTGTCCAACCAGTCCCAATGATATGAGGCAGGTATCTCAGTTGGAAACGCGGAGATCACCTGCCTTCTGCATCGATCTTGCTGGAAGCTCCACACTGGAGCTGTTCCTATTTGGCCATCTTGCTAGCAACCTTTTTTTTTTTTTTTTTTTTTTTTTTTTTTTTTTTTTTTTT
>NW_016107384.1:4993711-4995600 GCF_001604975.1 Cebus imitator
AAAAAAAAAAAAAAAAAGGCTTAACTGATGAGTGCAACCTCCAAAATCCAAAATGGAAAAGTAGCATACCTAGCATGTTTGAAAACCACAGCAAATCATTTGTAAACAAGCACTGATCTATATGGCAAAATGATTTCAGTAAGTATTATGAAATGAAACAAATATTAACAATCACAACCAGAAAATATTTATCTACAACAGCAAAAAATCATAATTAAATATTAAGTCCTAAAAAAGTAAGTGATGGATTAATATTACTTAATTATGTTAATGTCTTTTTTGAAAGAAAAGAGGGAGTAACAAGAAAAATACTTCCAAAAGAGTGAAGTCTGCAAGGATCCAAGAGAATTTGCGTGCAAAATGACAGAACTGAAGAAAGGCACGTTCTATTTTTTTCAGCTTTATAATCCCTGTGGTATCATTGATGATTTCCAATCTACTGTTTAAATGCAGAAATAAGTAAAGGCACAGGGGTTGAAGACATAAACTAAGTCTGAAGCAAATTTGAGTAATTAGAGCCCTGAAGAACTTACTCTTGAATTAGAAGTGTAGCTGAGTCTTGGAGGAACAGTGTATTAATTAGGAGTCCTCTGAATTAACTGCCATGTAGAATACAGTTTTTATTAAATTATAAATAATAAGGTGTGCTCATTTGAACTTTGCAGATATATTAGTATACTCAATTGTAACTATAATAATTGTCTGAACATAAACCAAAAAACTTTTTTTCACTGCAGTTATTTTATCACTGACAATGCTTAGCATTGATATGCCTGGTGATCATTAAAAAACAGACCCACTTTTAGTTGGCTCTATTATTGTTTTAAAATTCAGTAATTAGTGTCTATACCCAGTATGCACCACTGCCTGACCTTGGTATGCCATTGGAGTAGGATGAATAAATCACTTTTAGTTCTTCAAAATAAAAGATTTTTTCCTCCCTAAAAAAAGAATATACGATCCGTTCTGTTACCAGACCACCTTTTTGCTGTCCAGGATGCTAGCTTTAGGATGACTTTTCCAAAAGCAATAGCTATGAAAAGCATTTTACCTGTTTCCAATGACTATATGGTGAACAACCTCTAAGATGTTAAAGTGGCTGATTTTTGTAGCAAACAATAAATTCCTTCTGCTTGGGAAGGTATCAGATGCAAGTCAAACTATGCCAATCACTATCCCTGTAGTTTCTCTAAGTCACAACGTCTCTAGCAGTAGAAAGAAAATTATGCTTTTTGTCATTACCTTTTGGGAGTAAAGTTAAAGTAAAAAATGCATCCAGTCCTGAACACTCTCTTCTGTTCCACTGAGTTGGCTCAATGCAGAAGATTAGGTGAGAAGATGAGGGAGGGGGAACAGTCCAGGCACTAGAATTTAAAGGCAGCAGAGAACAGCTTCTTTAATGGAAACTGTACAATCTGACATTAGTTATGTTTTCATTAAGTTTGTGTTAAGTAATTTAGTATTGCTCCAGCATTTAAGTCAAAATGTATTACCATGATTTGTGCTAAGATAGTTTTGCCTCTGCCCACACCAATCTCTCCTGCAAAACCAGAATTTCTACCAGTGCATTAGACATTGGAACACAGCTCTTACTCTGATACTTTGAAAAAAAAAAAGACCTTTTCGAGCTTTTCTTTGAAGTAGGTTAATAACTGAATAATTTGTATGTTTGAAAAGTCTGCAGTTTTCAGCTAATTGCTTATTTTTGTAATGGTCACCTAGCAAAAACATACCTTAAAATATTTGGGGCCGGATGCGGTGGCTCACGCCTGTAATCCCAGTACTTTGGGAGGCTGAGGCGGGTGGATCACGAGGTCAAGAGATCGAGACCATCCTGGTCAACATGGTGAAACCCCGTCTCTACTAAAAATACAAAAAATCAGCTGGGC